>NC_142928.1:4238066-4298066 GCF_046866305.1 Octopus bimaculoides | reverse complement strand
CAAGCTTCTTACTACTCCACCATGCCTGCACCTATATATATATATATATATATATATATATATATATATATATATATATATATATATATATATATATATATATATATATATACATACATACATACATACATACATACATACATACATACATACATACATACATACATACATACATACATACATACATACATACATACATACATACATACATACATACATACATATATATATATATATATATATATATATATATATATATATATCAACTTAATATGTGACCAAAAGAACTACCAATAGTTTCAGGCTTTTATGATACTTTAATGAGGTATATTTATAGAATATGCCATGTATCTCCAAGCAATCTTTCAGGCTCTGTTTATGCATTGCATCAGGTCATCCCTTAAATAATGTTACTTTTCAGATTGTAATTGATGAAACATGCTCTAACACATTTAAACCAAATTTTTTTTCCATGGGTGCATAAATACCACTGAGCAAGGAAAGCTTCAGTTAGATAGGTTCCGGCTAGCAGACATAGAAATGATTTATTGCTTTAATAGCCCCCACCCCTCTGCTCTCTGAAAATGGAAGTCACAGAAGAGTTCATTAGACATACCATACTTTATAGGTATAAAAAAAGGCAACAATGCAACAAATGCTGTAAAAAAAAATGTGCAAGAATTGTGTGGTGAAGCTGCTTTGAATAAATTTCAACAAGAGGACTTTAGCTTGGAAAACGCCTGCTGCTCTGTCTCTTTTGATAATGATGCATTTGGAGCCACTATTAGAAGAAATCCATATGCAACTATTGAAGATTAATGTGACAGTCCCATGAAGGACACAGGAAATGTGTTAAGGACGACAGGAAGTGGTGCTGCTTCCTAGGGCTAAATAGCAGTAGTATTATTCCCTTCATGGGACTGTCACATTAAGTTGACAGCATACAACTACTTTATCGTATCACTACTGCATAAATCTCTCTGAGAGATTTAGAAATGTATTATTTCTATTTTTGAAATCAGTGAATGAGTTTCACTAGAATTATTATATGTTTACAAGGGCTTGACAGGCTCCAGCTAGCAGGCCATTGCAACTCCAGACTGATGATGAGTAAAAACTCAGAAACATGTCTCTGGATGCAAGCTTAGCTGGGTGGAGGTGCTTGTCTCCCCCTTGTAAACATAAGGACACAGGAAATGTGTCAAGGCCGACAGGAAGCAGTGCAGCTTCCTAGGTCTAACCTACAGTAGTATTATTCCCTTCATGGGACTGTCACATTAAGTTGACAGCATACAACTACTTTGTATATATATATGGATCGTTGCCAGTGCCCCTGGACTGACTCTTGTGCAGGTGACACATGAAATTTTTCAAGCGAGATTGTTGCCAGTGCCCCTGGACTGGCTCTTGTGCGGGGCCATCGTAGGATTTTCGAGCGAGATCGTTGCCAGTGCCCCTGGGCTGGCTCTTGTGCGGGTGACACATGAAATTTTTCGAGCGAGATCGTTGCCAGTGCACCTGGACTGGCTCTTGTGCGGGTGACACATGAAATGCACCATTTTGATCGTGACCGTTGCCAGTGCCGCCTGGCTGGCCTTCGTGGGATTTTTGAGCGAGATAGTTGCCAGTGCCCCTGGACTGGCTCTTGTGCGGGTGGCACATAAAATGCACCATTTTGAGCGTGGGCGTTGCCAGTACCGCCTGACTGGCCTTCGTGCGGGTGACACGTAAAAGCACCCACTACACTCTCTGAGTGGTTGGCGTTAGGAAGGGCATCCAGCAGTAGAAACTCTGCCAAATCAGATTGGAGCCTGGTGTAGCCATCTGGTTTCACCAGTCCTCAGTCAAATCGTCCAACCCATGCTAGCATGGAAAGCGGACGTTAAACGATAATGATGATGATGATGATATATATATATATATATATATATATGTATATATATATATATATATATATATATATATATATATATATATATATATATATATGTATATATATATATATATATATATATATATATATGTATATATATATATATATATATATATATATATATAAAAATTCAGAAGAGTGGTACAACAAGGCACCAATATTTACTGGAAAATAGCAATCGCTACAATTACGACGCTATTGTATAGCTTAACTGCGTATATACTGGCAAAAAATGTGTGTGTGCAACAAACATGAAAAATTTGTCTTACCTCTAGGAAGAACATTCGATAAATGGACAACCCAGAATCGGATAATGCAGGACTGGTTTCAGACTCTTCAAATACGTTTGTCAACGTAAATTTGATCTGTCTTCATCAGCTGCATTTGCCTAGACAATATTTCAAATGTTGCCACATCAATGCCAAGTATACTCGCCTGAACGCTTAGCCGTTAACACATATATACATATTTTATAGATATATATATATATGTATATATGTATGTATATATTAATTATTAGCAATAGATGCAGTATTAGTATTAGTTTCAAGTGGCAATCTCTATATCCAACTTAACATGGATGTTTTGTTAGAGCACTGAATACTGCTTTCTTAACCTTGAGAGATCTTCCCATGTGGGTACTTAGTGCATAGAAGCACACACATAGATCATAGCAGACAGGGATTCTGTGTCATAAATACTGGAACTCCCATATCATGTGATTTTATTCTGTTGGAAATCATCAGTTGGGGGCATCAGTCATTGCACGACCAATGATATTCTGTATACTGTTGCAGTGAGATTGACTGGCATGCAGTGTGAGAATCGCTCAAAGCTTAGAGTGCAGTATTCAGTGTTTGAACAAGGCATCCATGTTAAGTTGGCCGTAGAGATTACCATCATCATTGGTTATTTAACGTAATGATGATGATGATTGATGTGGTGCTAGTAAAGTTAGGCAAGTGGTAAAGATGTCTCCATGTAGATAATGTCTTACCATTTCTTCTTTCTTCTTTTTTTTAGTTACTCTCATAATTTGCACTGGTACAAATGTGAGGGCACGTGGCTTAGTGGTTAGGGCATTCGGCTCACGATTGTAAGGTCGTGAGTTCAATTCCCGGCGATACGTTGTGTCCTTGAGCAAGACACTTTATTTCACATTGCTCCAGTCCACTCAGCTGGTAAAAATGAGTAGTACCTGTATTTCAAAGGGCCAGCCCTGTTCCACTCTGTGTCAAGCTGAATCTCCCTGAGAACTACGTTAGGAGTACACGTGTCTGTGGATTGCTGTCACTTGCTCATTAATTTCACGAGCAAGCTGTTCTGTCGATCGTATCAGCTGGGACCCTTGTCGTCATAACTGATGGAGTGCTCCTTTTACTGGTACACATTGTGTGTTTACTGTTGAAACTTTTATCAAGAATGGCAATTGCCACACTCTTTACATTGTCTTTAAATGATTCTTTCAGGTGACACACTTTTCTTCCATTCTAACCTGATCCATATGGCAGACCAGAACAAAAGTGACAAGCGCCGTTGGACTCTTCTTTATGCTTACAATCTTCGAGATAACGACCCAGTCTATGTACACCACCACCCACAATATTCATATTTGGAGAAGGTAACAGAAATATTTAAACCCAGTTTTTGATATTTACCCTGCATCTGTAGTTCTCAGATTTACACAGATTTTGGTACCCACCTCCATGAAAAGATTTCAGGGAAATGTTTTACTTTTTTCTTTCTTTGTCACTGAGAATGTAAAATGGAGTGTGTGTGTGTGTTCATCCGCCACCACTGCTTGACAACCAGTGTTGGTGCGTTTACATCCCTGTGACTTAGTGGTTCAACAAAAAAACTGATAGAATAAGTACAATTAAAAAAAAAAATGTACTGGGATTAATTCGTTTGACTAAAATTCTTCAAATCAGTGTTCCAAAATGGCTGCACTCTAATGACCTGAACGAGAAAAAAGAAAGAAAAAGGTAAAAGGCAAAAAAATATCCTGTTTGAAGTTTCACAATATTTATTCCCCAATTCTTACGGCTTTTTATAACCTTTTGTAATTGTTGTTATTGTTGATGCCATGTTAAAAGCACCAAATACCCTCTTGTAGAGTGGTTGGTGTTGATAAGAGCATCCAGCTGAAGACGGGCCAAAGTAGACAAGAGGGCTTGGTGTGGTCTTGTGACCTGCCAGCTCTTGTAAATACCATCCAGTCCATGCCAGCATGGAAAATGGACACTGAATGATGATGATGATGATGATGATGATGATGGTGATGGTGGTGGTGGTGGTGGTGGTGGTGGTGATGAAATTAGAAATATACACATGCACTCAAACACACAGACACACAGACACACACACACACACACACACACAGAGCTAAAAACCCGAGACAAATCTAACAAAATTGTTGTCTCTGAATGTTTACCAGAGTTCATGATAGAACACCTGCAGCAGTTCTCAAGATATTTGATAGCATGTGTGCACATGTGTTTGTGTGTATGTGCGTGTGCATGTGTGTGTGTGTGTATGTGTGTGTGTGTTAATTTTACTTTTTTAAAAAGATTCTTTTATTATAATTAATAGCTTTTAGTTTAAGATCCTCTTTTTCTTCAAGCATGTATATATAGGAATGGTAATGTCAACTATATATATATATATATATATACATATATACTTGACATCACCATTCCTATATACATGCTCTCAGCACATGTAACTATTAGTAACACATAAAAACATATATTGTATATATTAAATAATATTTACCTCTCACCAGATGGAGTACTTTTTTTTGTTGAGCTTACCATCATGGAACAGTAGATTATATATATATCCTCCTCATCATCATCATTTAACATCCATTGTCCATGCTGGCATGGGTTGGACAGTTTGACTGGGCTGGCACGCTAGAAGTCTGCACCAGACTCCAGACTGATTTGGCATGGTTTTCTACAGTTGTATGCCCTTCCTAAAGCCAATCGCCAATCACTACGAGAGTGTAATGAGTGCTTTTATGTGCCACCAGCGTAGGTGCCATTTGTCTGACACTGGGGTGAGGTTACATGTCACCTGCATGGGTGCCAATTTGTGTGACACCGGTATCTGTCACGACTGTGATTTTGCTTGGCTTGATGGGTCTTCTCAGGCATGACATAATGCCAAAGGTCTCGGTCACTGCCTCCGTGAGGCCCAACACTTGAGAGGAACTCAGCCACTTTGCCTCCGTGAGGCCCAAAGTTCCAAAGATGTTTTTTACGTACAACCAGCATGGGTGCACTTGGCTTGACGGGTCCTCTCAAGCACAGCACATCACCAAATGTCTCGGTCACCAGTCATATACATGTATATATATTCTTTTATTCTTTTACTTGTTTCAGTCATTTGACTGTGGCCATGCTGGAGCACCGCCTTTAGTCAAGCAAATCGACCCCAGGACTTATTCTTTGGAAGCCTAGTACTTATTCTATCGGTCTCTTTTGCCGAACCGCTAAGTTACGGGGACATAAACACACCACCATCGGTTGTCAGGCGATGGTTGGGGGGGGGGGGGAAACACAGACACACAAACATATACACATATACATATATATACGACGGGCTTCCTTCAGTTTCCGTCTACCAAATCCATTCACAAGGCTTTGGTCGGCCTGAGGCTATAGTAGAAGTCACTTGCCCAAGGTGCCACGCAGTGGAAATGAACATAAAAAACAAACATAAACAATATATGTATATGTATGTATAAATATATGTACGTATATATATATATATATATATATATATATATATATATATATATATATATATATATATGTATGTACATATATATATATCTATATCTATGTATGTATGTATGTAAATATATATATATATATATATATATATATATATTTATATATATAAAATCACTGACATGGCCGATGACAGTACCGCCTGATTGGCACTCGTGCCAGTGGAATGTTAAAAGCACATCTGAGCGTGATTATTGTCAGGGCCACAGATTGGTTCCCACGCCGGTAGCACGTAAAAAGCAACATTCGAGTGTGATTGTTGCCAGTTTCGCATTACTGGCACATGTGCCAGTGGCACGTGAAAATCAACATTTGAGCATGGTCGTTACCAGTGTCACCGGACTGGCTCTCTTGCCAGTAGCATGTAAAACACACCTTTTGAGCATGGTCGTTGCCAGAACCGCTTGACTGGCCCTCGTGCCAGTGGCACGTAAAAAGCATCCATTACACTCTTGGAGTGGTTGGCATTAGGAAAGGCATCCAGCTGTAGAAACTCTGCCAGATCAGATTGGAGCCTGGTGCAGCCTCCTGGCTTCCCAGACCCCAGTCAAACCGTCCAACCCATGCCAGCATGGAAAGCGGACGTTAAACAACAATGATGACGATGATGATGATATATATGTAAGTGTGTGTGATGTGTGTGTGTGTTTGTATGTGTGTGCGTATGTGTGTGTGTATTTCATTTAAGAGTTATAAAGTAAATAAAAATATTATTTTTTCCACTACAAATGTATTCTCTGATGCAAATTCCAATCTGTTGAGTAGAGTGGATAGATATGCTAATTAAGTGAAAAGTTTTATGTATATATGTATGTATGTATGTACGTATGTATGTATGTATGTATGCATGCATGCATGTCAGTTTGTATGTATGTGTGTATTGATGTATGCATGGATATATATGTATATATATGTGTGTGCTCATGTGTTTCCTTATTTCAAAATTTTTAATGAGAATTCTATTTTCTAAACAGGTTCCTGACACTGCTGTGAAAGACTGTCAGAATTATACAGATCTGACTGGCAAGAAATTTTTAAATCCTGCAATTGATAAAACAGTGAGGGTCGACCAAAAAGATGAACAATAGATTGATTTTGTCTCTGTCAGATAATTTTCACCGTCTTCGAGAAAAGTAATTAAATATATTCGGCAGCAGATGTTTCCATCCCCAAACACTGACACAGACAATATTTCCAGAGTAAACAATTTATTCTCACAACTTACAAAAGCTAACACTCGTTCCTATTAATGGCTGGTGTTTCTGAAATAATCAATAAACTTTCAAACAGATGGTCGGCTGCCATATTGTAATATAATAATAAAAACAAGCGAAAAATCAGAAGACAAATTGTTCAATATTGCATGAACAATTTGAGATTAATAACTATATTTTGAGAATTATTTTTCAATCTCTAGTGAAACATTACATTTAATCAACTGATTCCAGAAAACATATATTATGAGAAAATAAAATTAATTACACTTTGCAAAATTTAATTCAACTTTTGTTCACACTTTTTCTCTCTTTCTGTTCCTCTTCTCTTTTCTCTTGCATCATGAACATTATCTCTCTCACTCTTTCTCCTTCATTTTCTCTCTCTCTCTCTCTCTCTCTCTCTCTCTCTCTCTATATATATATATATATATATATATATATATATATATATATATATGTATGTATGTATATCTTTATCTCACTTACATATACACATATTGTAGATTCTCATTTAGAAATAATTTCTGGAACAACCATAATTATTCCACAAACAGAATGAAAACATTTGTTCATAAAGACGATGGCTCTCAAATGACTAATCATGTTTCCTTCTCCTTAGAATTCATTTGAGAGCATTTCATCATCATCATCATCGTTTAACGTCCGCTTTCCATGCTAGCATGGGTTGGACGATTTGACTGAGGACTGGTGAAACCGGATGGCAACACCAGGCTCCAGTCTGATTTGGCAGAGTTTCTACAGCTGGATGCCCTTCCTAACGCCAACCACTCAGAGAGTGTAGTGGGTGCTTTTACGTGTCACCCGCACGAAAACGGCCACGCTCGAAATGGTGTCTTTTATGTGCCACCCGCACAAGCCAGTCCAGGGGCACTGGCAACGATCTCGCTCGAAAATCCTACAGGAGCCAGTCAGGCGGTACTGGCAACGGCCACGCTCAAAATGGTGCATCTCATGTGCCACCCGCACAAGAACCAGTCCAGGGGCACTGGCAACGATCTTACTTGGCTTGCCGGGTCTTCTCACGCACAGCCCATTTCCAAAGGTCTCGGTCCGTAGTCATCGCCTCGGTGAGGCCCAATGTACGAAGGTCTTGCCTCACCACCTCAGCCCAGGTCTTCCTGGGCCTACCTCTTCCACGGGTTCCCTCAACTGTTAGGGTGTGGCACTTTTTCACGCAGCTATCCTCCTCCATTCTCACCACATGTCCATACCAGCGCAATCGTCTCTCTTGCACGCCACAACTGATGCTTCTAATGTTCAGCTTTTCTCTCAAGATACTTACACTCTGACGGGTATTCACATTGACATTACACATCCAACGGAGCATACTGGCTTCATTCCTTGCGAGCTTACGTATGTCCTCAGCAGTTACAGCCCATGTTTCACTGCCATGTAGCATGGTTGTTCGTACGCATGCGTCATACAGTCTGCCTTTTACTCTGAGTGAGAGTCCCTTTGTCGCCAGCAGGGGTAAGAGCTCTCTAAACTTTGCCCAGGCTATTCTTATTCTAGCAGCTACACTTTCAGCGCACCCACCCCCACTACTAACTTGGTCGCCCAGATAGCGGAAGCTATCGACTACCTCTAGTTTTTCACCCTGGAATGAGATAGAAGTTGTTTCCTGTTTGTTTGCAGTCTTTATTGCACCTGAACATCTGCCACAAACAAAAACTAACTTGCTAGTTAACCTGCCTTTGATGTTGCTGCACCTCTTATGTGTCCATAGCTTGCACCGGGTACATCTTATAGAGTTACTACCTACTCCTTTTCTACATACTGAGCAGGGCCATCTACCTGAAGGGGTTTGTGTTTTATCTACCTTCCTACTTATTAGGATTTTGGTTTTAGCTAGGTTGACTCTAAGGCCCTTCAATTCTAGACCTTGCTTCCACACCTGAAACTTCTCCTCTAGTTCTGATAGTGACTCCGCAATTAGGGCAAGGTCATCAGCATAGAGGAGCTCCCAGGGGCAACCTGTCTTGAACTCCTCTGTGATTGCCTGGAGGACTATGGTAAATAATAGGGGGCTGAGGACGGAACCTTGGTGGACCCCTACCTCTACCCGGAATTCATTGCTGTACTCATTTCCAACCCTCACCTTACTGGCCGCATCTCTGTACATGGCTCGCACAGCTCTCACTAGCCATTCTTCTATCCCAAGTTTCCTCATTGACCACCAGATAAGGGATCGGGGGACCCTGTCAAAGGCTTTCTCCATGTCAACGAAAGCCAGGTACATTTAAATCATTTAAATGAGGAACAAGTATGCTTCCCAACCACATGGTTCTAGGTTCTGTCCCACTGTGTGGCACCTTGACCAAATGTTTTCTACTATAGCCTCGGGCTGACCAAAGCCATATGAGTGGAATTGGTGGGCAGAAACTGAAAGGAGTTCATTATATATACATATATACGTGTGTGTATGTGTATGTATATATATATATATATATATATATATATATATATATATATATGTATGTGTATATATATATATATATATATATATATATATATATATATATGTATATATATAATGTTTGCCTGTCAAACCTTCTTTTATGGGGCTGAAGAGATGATAGTCCAGTGACAAGGAAGTGAAAACTGTAGTGAAGAAGTGGCTCAAAGAACAGTCAACAGAATTTTACGGGACAGGGATACGTGCTCTCATTTGAAGGTGGAATATTGCTATTGAGAGAAACGGTGACTATGTTGAGAAGTAGGGATGTGATCCACAGAAGACCAGCTTCATTTTGATGTATGATACCTGTTTCTGTGTTGGTAATTATATTTGTCCTAAACAAAATGGCATTACTTTTTGACTCAGCCTCGTATATATATGTATATATATATATATGCATGTGTGTGTATAAATAGAAATATACCAATTTAAATGTCATGATTAGCCGAATGTGAAACCGGTTGACTATTAAGATATTCTACCCTTTAAAATATATCAAAAATATATAAGTTGTGTGCATTTTCCTTCCTTTATTATGTATTTTATCACTGCAACTCACCACGTAGGGAAAATCTCTTCAATGAAATTGTTTTTTACTATATATATATATATATATATATATATACCAGAGTAAGCACATAAATGTGCAACAAGGTAAAAAAAAAGAGTACTCAAATACCAGAGGTAGAGTAATATGCTCTATTTAAAAGCAGCAGAAATATAACAAAAAGCTGTTACTCAGAGTTTCATGTTCCCGTTCATCTAAGAAAACTGTCTGATGAACGGGAACGTGAAACTCTGAGTAACAGCTTTTTGTTATATTTCTGCTGCTTTTTAATAGAGTATACACACACACACACACACACACACACACACACACACACACATATATATATGTATATACATATATACATATATATATACATATATATATATATATACATATATGTATGTATGAATGTAATATTTACATTGAGAGAAAAAGAGAGAGAGAGAGAGAGAGCTCTCAAGGTTATTGAATTGAGACAGTCATTAAGAAAAAAAGGTAAAAAGACAAGGATAGGCAGTGGGAATGGAATGGAATGGAGATGAAGTAAACGAAATAGGATAAATGATTGGAAGGAAGAAAATGAGACGCAGGAAAGGAAGTGATGAGATCAATAGATCAATAAATGGAGAAACAGGGACAAGACAACACTGGGATTAATAAGTGAGTGGTTTTCAGCTTCATCGTCTTCGTTATTGTCATCATTGTCTTCGTCATCATCAGCGTCATCGACGTCACCACCACCTCCACCACCATCCTGATCCTGATCGTCACCATCATCGTTATCATCGTCATCCTCATCACCATCATCCTCATCATCGTCATCCTCATCACCTTCATCCTCATCACCATCATCCTCATCACCATCATCCTCATCACCATCATCCTCATCACCATCATCCTCATTTTCATCATATTTTCATATTATCACTATTATCGTTGTCATTGTCGTTGTTGTCGTCGTTATCGTCATCATCATCATCACCATCATGGGTTGGACAGTTTGACTGAGATCTAGAGAGCCAGCAGCTGCACCAGGCTCCAATCTTGGGGCTGGCCAGATTGGAGCAATCTCGAGTATAACCAGCTGAAATTGCAAAGATAATCTGGAACTCTACTAAGGAAAGAAAACTCCAAGATTTCTACAGAAAATGTCGGTTTGATGGAAAGACTGATGCGCAGAACAAACATTTAATCACTATAAACAAATTTGTGCAGGTTGTTTAGCAAGATATTGTTGAACTCTCATCTACCGTCTCTCTGACAGGATATAAATAAATAGATATCTCTCATATGTATGTATGTGTGTGTGTATTGGAAATTGGTAACAGCAGTTTTTTTTTTTTTACCAAGTGTGTAAATCAGTTGCTCTCATCTACTGTATATATACCTAAGCAATTTATACAAGTCTATATTTATCTAACTTATTGACAATTATGATTAATTGCTGAACCGAGAGCAATTTGGTGATTGTAAAATTAAGACAGAGTTTAAACATTATATCAAGGATGTTATTACCATTCAATGTGATTACACTGATAGAACCACTTATTAAAACTTTCAGCTTAAATCATTTGATATTAGTTTTATTAAGCAGCTTTAATCACATCAGCAAGATGGCTGTTTAACAGCTGAAGCAGCAGCAAAGGTTCATATTACACTGCTGGCCTTATACTTTGGCCCTTTTTTTGTCTGGTAATATTTATGTCTTGAAAGGCGGCGAGCTGGCAGAAACAACAACAACAACAACATAGAAAAATACCTTAGGAATGAGAACCCAGATTTGAAATTTCCCCAAGACATCTGATGAAGGCTGGAGGATATATCAGCCGAAACGTTGTGTTAACAACAAACAAGATGAGGACAAATATCCGTCAGATGTAAATAATATACATAAACCAACATATTGGTTTACACCAGGACACTCGTATATAATAGTCATCCTCATTTTAACGTCTACTTTTCCACACTTGCATGGGTCAGATGGAGTTTATTGAGGCAGATTTTCTATGGCCAGGTGCTCTTCCTGTCACCAACCCTCACCTATTTCCAAGCAAAACATGGTTAGACATGTTTTTGCAGAATACTGGAAATAAATGACATTTATTTACAACAATCACATGATATGAAGATGAGGATACACAAACACTCGCACATTCATACATATACACATACATCATCATTATCACCACCACCACCACCATCATTTAACGTCCATTTTCCATGCTGGCATGGGTTGGACAGTTTGACTGAAAACTGGTAAACTGGGGGGGGGGGGGGGGGCTGCACCAGGTTTCAATCCGGTTTGTCAAGGTTTCTACAGCTGGATGCCTTTCCTAATGCCAACCAGGAGTGTAGCAGGTGATCTTTACGTGTTTTGAAACACCGGTACTGACCACAACTACAATCTCACTTGGATTGACAGGTCATCTCAAGCATGGTATATTGCCAAAGGCCTTGGTCACTTGTCACTGCCTTCGTGAGGTCCAAAGTTTGAAGGGTGCTTCTTATGTACCACCAGCAGGAGTACCAGTTACATGATGCTGTCAGCCATGACAGTGATTTCACTTGGTTTAACAGGTCTTCTGAATCACAGCGTATTGTCAAAGGTCTTGGTCACTTGTCATTGCCTCCATGAGGCCCAACTTTCGAAGATCATGCTTCACCACCTAATCCTATGTCTTCCTGAGTCTACCTCTTCCACAAGTTCCTCCACAATTAGAAATCAGCACTTCTTCACACAACTGTCCTCTTCCATATGTATCACATGACCATACCAATGCAGCCATCTCTCTTGCACACCACATCTTATGCCTCATATGCCCAGCTTTTCTCTCAAAGCACTTACACTCTGTCATACATGCACACTGACATTGCACATCTCAGTCATTGCCTCCATATATATATATATATATATATATATATATATATATATATATTAACAATGTATACATATATATATATATGTATATATATATATATATATATACGACATATATATGACAGGCTTCTTTCAGTTTCCGTCTACCAAATCCACTCATAAAGCTTTGGTCAGCCCGAGGCTATAGTAGAAGACACTTGCCCAAGTTGCCATGCAGTGGGACTGAATCCGGAACCATGTGGTTGGCAAGCAAGCTTCTTACCACACAGTCACCCTCCACCTACGATGGGCAAAACCTGTATGGAATCCCATCATGGTACCTATTCCTGTCTTTGAAAGATAGAGTCAATCTGTCACCTTGCATAACACCACTAATGTTTGACTCATTAGTGGAATCTACACTGTTGCAAATATTGGGACTAGGGCCCTGGTTAGGGATAAGTACCCCTTTTACTCCTTTCCTTCCTCTCCCCCCGTCTCAGAACCCTTGTAAAAGGGTCATATACTCTGCCCTTCTTCTACCTAATCCTTTAAAAATAAAAGACGAGTTTACAACTTGTAAACCTACAAAAATTAATACTACAAGGTCAACCACGATGTTCTATTTACGTCTCTTTCAATGCAGATATCTTTGTTATTAAACAAGTGATTACGTGTTTTATATTTCCTTTTCGCTAAATAACATTCTAGTTTCATGTGTGATCTTGCTCCGGCAATATTGTGATTTTATCATTTCTTTTCACTATAATAGTTTATTATTATTATGAAATTTGTTTGATAACTGTCAGATCAGAACTTCAATGATTAAGTTTAATATTCTCCCTCCTTTGATGCAGTTTCGTTTCTATTACAACTCTATATCAATCACTTCATCTCTTTACTTTGTTGTTTTTGATTTTTTTTTTTAATATTTCATTTTTTTTTTTAATGTAAGTTCTGCATTGAATTATTTTCGATTTAGAAATCAATATTTACTAAAATTTGCTATGACCACAATCAAATAAAGACAGACATTATACTCAATTTTAGAGCTATTCATATCGTTGTTTAGATATATTTCTCACCATTTAAAGTATATTTAAATCAATATTATTGACTGGATATCGACTGAAATATGAAGCAAATTTGTTCAGCTAATCGAAGCTGTTGGTTTTATTTTATTGCTTGAACTGTATTTATTCTGGATTCTGTAGTTACATAATCCGTGCATATTAAGCAAAAGAGACCGAAATGAGATGTTTTCATTAAAAAAAAACAAAACAAAAACATTACAATTATCAACCAAACAATTATAATTATGTATTACACAAACACAGTATGTCATTAAACATGGTGTTAATCATTAAAAAAGAAACAAAACAATTTAGTTTCCTGAAAATGAACTCGTTAATAATTGGAGATGTGAATTTGTGTAAACATCTTCAATAAATTTCACATAACAGAGAATATATTTCGCACATATATCATCATCATCATCACCATCATTTAACGTCCACTTTCCATGCTAGCATGGGTTGGACGATTTGACTGGGGACTGGCGAACCAGATGGCTACACCAGGCTCCAATCTAATCTGGCGGGATCTTGGTTTATGAATTTAATTTGTTCCTGAAGGCCATTCGTGACCCAAAATGTTCGTAAACTGAAACTATTTTCCCCAGTTTTCAAGAGAAGACCCAATGAATTCCAGCAGAGATGTTTATGGAATGAAAGCTAGACAGCAACTGCCATTCTTCTGTTGATTCCCCCAGTTTATCACCAATCATTGTTGCCGGCTTGTATGTTCCTTACTGAAGACACCGTTCATCACCTGAAATGTTTTACGTTCGAAAAATTGTTTGAAAACCAATTTGTTCATGATGAGAAGCATTTATCAACTGAGATTCCTGTTTATATACGTATACACACTCACATAAACACACACACAGAAGCACAATATCCTACCCCTATGGGACAGATGCAGGTTGGTTCGAAATGATTGTCGTGGTGAATAAAGATTTGTACTAAATTCATCTTCCGTCTCCTTCATCAATTATAAACTCAACAAACACTACAGATTTCCTGACCATAGATCCAGTGAAAATTGTATCGTAACTGTAGATGACATCAGGTCGCCAAAAACAGGGAATGTGCTTTAGTCTAAGTAGTTACACACACACACACACACACACACATGCATACATACATACATGATAGATCGCTGACCACGACATTCAAATTTTTTTTCTCCGTGTTTTTCTCCTTGTTTTTCTCCTTATTCGTTCTGTTGAAGAGCGTAGCTCGAAACGTTAAAGACTTTCCCTATTCCCGAGCGTTAAACTAATACATCCTTTTGTTGTTTACACCACCTGTCCTCGTCTGTTGTTGTTTTTTTTCGTAAATTCTCCCATATATATATATGTATATATATGAGTGGTTGGCGTTAGGGAGGGCATCCAGCTGTAGAAACTTTGCTGGATCAGATTGGAGCCTGGTGCAGCCTTCTGGCTTGCCAGTCCTCAGCCAAACCGTTCAACCCATGCCAGCATGGAAAGCAGACGTTAAACGATGACGACCATGACGATAATGATGATGATGATGATGATGATGATGATGATGATGATGAATTATAAAAACTGAATTATAAATTTCACAAGATTATAAACTTGATAATGTAATTTTTCAATTGATTGGCTGTAATTTCTCAATTGATTGGTTGTTTGTCCGTACGTTATGGAAGAGTATCTTCATGCCAGAATCCATATTACTAATATATTTTTTCTCGTTAATAAAAGAAATGAAAAATATTTTTTATCTATTGATTTGATTAAATTTTCTTTGTTTTAACTTTTCTTTTCATCATAGAGTCCTTAACATTTGTAAATAGCCATCACCACAATGTGGTTAATCTATAAAGGAAGGAAGACCTAAGCCCCATGAATTACTTAGAACGATGTGTTTGTGGGTGACCTGTTGTGGGTAGGGAAACAGCGATTAGAAACAATTGATGAAATGAATTGTAAATGTCAAGTTACTGATCGATTGAGATTTTCTCTATGACTGACAGTGGTTCCTTTGTTGTCAAATGAAATCAATGCTAATCAATTTTAATCCAATTTGCTTCTACAAATTTACTTATTTTTGCTGTTTGATACTTTTAATATCGACAAAATTCTTCTGCTGCATTTGTCTTAACTGACATTATATTCTTTCTCTGTGTTATTGTAACATTTCAAACCAGTTCAAATACATCTAGAAAAAAAAAAAATGTATATATATATATTAGGTTTAACAGATCAATAATTCACATTACACTGTGCACATGTCTGTGCGTACATGCATGTGTGAGTGTACGTGTGCATGTGTGAGAGCATGGGTGTGTGTATATGTAAGTGTATTTGCAAGAAGATGTACGTGTGTGCTCCTCTCTTCAGCTCATTGCTTTCACCATCTTTTATGCATCATGGTTCATATTTTATTGTTAGTCATGCTTATTGACACAGCTAGAAGGAGACATATTCATTAGTCTGCAGTCTATTTGCTTGTTTCATTTATTATGTCTGTTCTTCATTCTATCATTTTACTAATTTTGATATTGATTTCCAGTGCAGATATACCGTCTCTGTGCATTTAGTAGAACGGGAAAATGTCGATGGGGAAAATAAGACTGCATGACAAACATGTTTCTTTCAGAGGCATTGGTAATGTTGTGGCAGTAACGAGAGCAACAGGCAATAACCAAAACTAGGATTTCAACTCAGTTTCTTGGTATAATGTCTGCACTTATTGACCTTGATATATATTGTTAAACTACCCTATTTTCCGGCATACGAGTCAGCATAGTGTATCGTGTAAACATCTCCTAATGAGCGTATTTGTAAGTGAAATGAGTTTTCATCACTAGCTGGTGATTATTACACACTGAAGATGGGTAACTACCCAGAAACCCGGGTCTGTGTGTATCATGTAAGGCTAGAAATGGGAACGATGATTTCCCTTCACAAATACTAATTGGACACAGACAGTGTGTCGTTAGCCAGCTGGAGGTGATGTCTTCCTGGGGCTAAAAACAACAGTAACATCGTCTTCTATGGGACTGCCACATTTAGTTGGCAATTATAATTTATGATTCTGTACTAATACTGTTTACCTCTCGCTCAGAGAGTATTTGTAAGCTTAGTATTCTATCGGTTTCTTTTGCCAAATCGCTAAGTTATGGGGACGTAAACACATCAGCATCAATTGTCAAGCAATGGTAGAGGGACAAACACAGACACAAACACATACACACACACACACATATGTATATATGCATATATGTATATATGCATGCATCTATGTGTGTGCATCTTTGTGTTTGTCCTCTACCACTACTTGATGAATGGTGTTAGTGTGTTTACAAGATAGAAGATGTGTGTGTGTGTGTGTGTGTGCTTTTGTCCCCACCACCACTTGACAACCGGTGTCGGTGTGTTTACATTCCCCATAACTTAGCAGTTCAGCAAAAGAGACAGGAAATGAGTACCCTTTTCTTTAGAAAAATTTTAGTCTCTCCAAGGGCCACACTTTTTCACTCGCTATTTTTTTCTTTGGTGTAGTGACAAGTAATGTAGTATTAAAAATAAGATCCTAGGGAGCAGGTTTCAATTCCATATCGAAGCAGCTTCCTTTACATCCATATGAGAGACAGAGAAGGGGAGAGAGAGGGATGGAGATAGGCAGAGACAGAGAGGGAGAGAGAGAGAGATAGGGGGGAAGGAGAGAGTGGGAGGGATTGAAAGAGAGAGAAAATCCTGGTTTTGCATTCATTGGAATAAAACATGAGATTTAAGAGAGAGAAACGAGCAATATATGTTAATTATTTTGGTAAAGTGTTTGGTAAACGTTGGTGACAGAAATTGCCATGGAGACGTCATGTGGTAGAATTACTGGGCTAATGTTAATGCATGAATGTGCACATGTGGGGGTGTCTGTGTATTTATGTGTATAGAGAAACGGAAAGAAAGGGAGAGTGTGGAGGGAGAAAGAGAGAGAGAGAGAGGTTAGAATTGAAATGAAATACGATGGAGAGATACAATACATATAGTTTGTGTGTGTGTATATATGTGCTTGTATGTGAGCGTGCATCATCATCATCATCATCATCATTATCCTTGTCATCATCTTTCATCATTTAACTTCCATTTTCCATGGAAATAATGATGATGATGATACACACACACACACACACACACACACGTGCATGTGTGTGTAGATGTGTGTTTGTATGCATTTGTGTGTGTTTGTTCACACACTAAGCCTTAAACCCAATCCTTCTTCTCCCAAATGTCAGCCCTCTGAAACTTCTTTCACCAACTTCTAAATGTCCAAGAGAAACACAGATCCCATCAATCTCACTCTGTTCTCAGAAATCTTCCCCAACCTCATGGTTCTGGGTTCAGTTCCACTGCATGGCACCTTGGGCAAGAGTCTTCTACTATAGTCTTGGACTGACCAGAGCCTTGTGAGTGAATTTGGTAGACAGAAACTGAAACAAAGCCTGTCATGACCACTGACCATCTTTCTTCTCCTAACTTCTGTTTCTTTCTTTCTCTCCGTTGTAGCTGGAACAAGGAAGATGCGTTCTTGTTTGTCTCCTGTTCTAGCTTGATTTACGCGTTCGCCACCACAACCTCGTTTAGGCTTAGCAGCCCTTCCTGTTTGTTTTCACTGTCCTGTTTGTGTTACCAATTTTGACCCTCAGCAAAATCCCAAATTTTATTTAATTTGCTTTGCAGGAGCAACAGTTTTGTCGAAAGCGTATCTTGTTAAATGCTCGAAATACAAGACTAGAGAAACAGCCAACAACTTATGAAGGGTCGTTCTTTATGTTGTTTGTTTTGTTTTCCATTTGTGTCTTTCGTTGTTTGAAAGAATAGTTCATGTTCCATGTACTCGTACTTTGTATTTTTTTTGTTGTACATGTTTCGTGACATATATATATATATATATATATATATATATATATGCATATATATGTTTGTGTGTCTGGCTTTCTACCTGCTACCATCGCTAGACAACCAATGTTGGTGTGTTTATGTCCCTGTAACTTAGTGGTTCAGCAAAAGAGACCGATAGTATAAGTACTAGGCTTACAAAGAATAAATCCTGGGGTTGATGTGTTCAACTAAAGGCAGTGCCCCAGCATGGCCACAGTCAAATGACTGAAACAAATAAAAGAATAAGAGAACCTAGGGCACAGGTCCTTGCCCTCGACACCAATAAAACAAAGATTGCTGCTGCCCCTTCCATATACATTCCTCGTCTTTTGCTATCTGTCCTTTCACTAACCAAAACTGCAAATAGACCGTAAATACAAGCAAATGCTGGACAGGACTGAGTGACAGACAGGAATGATCATACGCCCCTTCCCTCAAAATTTCATCTGCAATTACATTCCAAACACCAGCTTAATGACAAAGGTATTTTATAGAATACTTCATTACTTTCAAAATTAATTAAAACAAAAGCCCCCTGACTGGCTCCTGTGCTGGTGGCCGATTAAAAAGCACCATCTGAACATGGCCGATGCCAGGGCCGCTTGACTGACTCCCATGCTGGTGGCATGTAAAAGGCACCATCCAAACGTGGCAGATGGTGGTACCCCCTGACTAACTCCTGTGCCGGTGGTACGTAAAAAGCACCCACTATACTCTCAGAGTGGTCAGAGTTAGGAAGGGCATCCAGCTGTAGAAACATTGCCAGATCAGATTGGAGCCTGGTGCAGCCCCCAGGCTCGCCAGTCCCCAGTCAAACTGTCCAACCCATGCCAGCATGGAAAACAGATGTTAAACGATAATGATGATGATGATGATGAAAAGCAGTTTATTTCAACAGAAATATGATAACAAAAGGGTTAAATCTTCTGTGAGTGTTTCTATTATTGTCTCAACTGCATTACTAAACGAGAGTGAACGATGAACAGCAAGGAATGGTAAACAGAGGTAAGTGATAAATGTGAGTGAAAGGTGAACGAAAGTAGATGATAAGAATGTGGAAGAGAGTTCCATAGCAAGGGAGATGATAACGAACCCACTGGCACCATTGTGACAGACACCCAGTAAAAGACAAACAAGAATGAATATAGAAATCAGAACAAGATGTTCCATGCCATTTCTTCATTTTATAATTTGATAGATTGTTACAATTCCATTAAAGACTCCTGTGAACTGAACTGGCAGTAAATGACATTGCTAATTAAATTATGAAGTTAATGCTAATCCAGAAATTACTTTCTTCAATATCTGACATTATTTTAATTGCAAAACAAACGACAAAAGCAAACTGAAATGGAATAAAGAAAGAAAGGAAGAAGGAAGACAGGAAGGAAACAAAATAAACTATATTTATTAATGATTATGATTGGTTGTGGTTGTGATGATGATGATGGTGGTGACCGATGACAATGATGATGATAGTGGTGATGGTGGTGGTGGAGACGATGATGATGATGGTGGTGGTGGTCATCATCATTGTGGTGGTGGTGGTGGTGGTGGTAGTGGCAACAGCGGCGGTGATGATGACAATGATGGTGGTGTTGGTGGTAGTGGTGATGATGATGACGATGATAGTGGTGGTAGTGGTGGTGGGGATGACGATGATTGGTTGTGATGATGGTTGCGATGCTGGTAGTGGTGGTGATGGCGGTGGTGGTGATAATGATGATGATGGTGGTGGCGGTAATGTTGACTACAGTGATGATGATGATGATGATGATGATGATGAGAAAGAAGATGAGGAGGAAGAAGAAGAGAGTGTACACATATTTGCACGAGGAATAAATTCAATTTGCAGCTTAATCACTTAGAAAGGAACATAATTCTCTCACCTTATGCAACAGCACACACACACACACACACATGCTCATACACACACACACACTCACACATGCTCATACACACTCACATATGTTCCATATATACATGCTCACACACAGGCACACATCCACATAGACATGCTCATACACGCACACATGTTCACACATAGACATGCTCACACACAGACACACATGTTCACACATACACATCCTCACACACACACACACACACATATATGCATACACTTGTACATACACACACATACATACATACACATGCATGCACACATGCTCACACACACACATGTTCACACATAGACATGCTCACACACAGACACACACACATATGCATACACTCATACACACACATACATACACACACATACATACATACACATAGATATGCTCACACACAGACTCACACACACACACACATATATATGCATACACTCATACACACCCACATATTCACGCACAGACATACACACATGCACATGCATGCACACATACTCACACACATACTCACACACACATGCACAGGCACACGTCTACAGACACAAGCATGAGACAGAGAAATGCCATGAAGTGGTTAATTGAGCAACATTAAGATGTGGTCAGAGAGGAAAATGACGGAAACTTGAGGTTGAATGATGAGAAGAAAAGGGAGGGGGAGGGAGGGAGGGAGGGAGGGAGGGAGGCTGTGGCCCTTGGTCTTTTACTGAATACAGAAACCGTAAGCATGCAGAAAATTCATGTGGGTGGGGGGCATGTATGTGTGTGTGCATGTGTGTGTGTGCATGTGTGTGTGCATGTATGTGTGTGTGTGTGTGTGTGTGCGCGCCTATACATCATTCATTTTTTACTCGTTTCAGTCATTGGACTGCAGCCAAGCTGGAGCACCACCTTGAAGGGTTTTAGTTGAACAAATCAACCCCAGTAATTATTTTTTTAAGCCTGAGACTTATTCTATCAGTCTCTTTTGCCAATTGCTAGATTATGGGGTCATAAACAAACCAACACCTATTGTCAAGTGGTGGAGAGACACAAAACACACACACATGCATATACACACACATGCATATACACACACACACATGCATACACACACACACACACACTCACATATCCAAATACATTTATCTCTTCTCACTTCTCTCTAAATAGCAAATAATCCCTGACTTCAAATACATAAAATGCCTTTTGACTTTTGCGCCTTCACACGTGGACACAACAAGATCAAAGGTTAAAGCATTTGACCTCTTGACTGCTTGACCTCTTCCTCACTCCCAAACCTAGCCCTTATCCTGTGCTCCATTTGGTTGTCTGTTCATTACTTACTCAAGTTAACCTCTACTTCACATCAACCTGTTACTCCCTAAACAAGTCAGAGTTACTGATGACTGTTGTTTGTAAATGCATCTATTGTCCTTTGACCCATTCAAGAATTTGGGCAGATGATTGAAACTGTCACAAGATGGCTACCAATTGTCACGGAGGTCATTAAATGGATGATATGGAGATGCTGGTGGTTGAAATGGGTTCTGGCTGCGGATAAATGATGCACAATATTTGTGGACCATTAACAGAAACTTTATTCACCACACAAAATATTTTCCTTGTTGTTCTTGAACTAATTACTCTTTCTACCACAGGCACAAGGTCTGAAATTTGCAGGAATGAGGTAAGTTGATCACACACACACACACATATATATATATATATATATATATATATATATATATATATATATATAAATGGATTATCCTTAATAAGACATTCCATTCTTGATGAGTTGGATGAGAATAAGCTGAGTTATAAGCATCAAAACCTGAAAGACATCATAAAAGACTTGGATGATTCCAGACAGCTCATAGATTTGCAAAGTTCTTCTTACATTCTTAATTACAGCTGTCTCTCCTGATTCCTCCGGTTTATAATTATACAAGACTGTTATCACTAATATTAGACAACAGACTGTTAATGTTTTACACAGAACTGTAGCCATCAACTAACTTGATCTGCCGAATGTAACACGAATCTTCTGTTGACATAGATAAGAGACATTTTACATGACAGCAATATCAAATATATTTTAAGTCTATTAATATGCTATAAACGCTAAGTACACTATATAACACATAATGATATTGGTTTTGTGTCTGTAATCAGAGTAATATGTTATTAAGAACAGGATTGTCAACAGTTCTGTTGATTTTATGAGTTATTATAGAATTCAATTGTTATTTTTCACAGCTTGTATTAAAATATTTACATTCTATAGTAATGCAGTTGAGACAATAGCAGAAACACTCACAGAAGATTTAACTCTTTTGTTGCCACATTTCTGTTGAAATAAACTGTTTTTTGCCTCACTTAGTTTTAAAAGTAATAAAGAATTTTGTAAAATACCTTTGTCATTATTCAGCTGGTGTTTGGAATATAAATTAACAAGAAATTTTTCTGGAAAGTTTTAATTTAGATCACTTTAACCCTTTTGGCACCATATTTTAATTCAGTTAATTTTAAGAGAATTGAAGAATTTTGTTAAAAAAATTCATCATTATTAATCTGGTGTTTGGAACAGAAATTAACATGAAATTTTGACGGAAAGTTTTTGTTTAAATCACTTAGAAACAAAAAGTTTGTAACATAGAACCAGGGGTGTCTCAAGTTGATAGCAAAAGGATTTAACCCTTTAGCAGTTAAACCACCCATATCCAGTCAAAATATTCTACTTGTTTTATGTTCAAATAGGTCAGATTTGGTCTCTCACACCAATCCTACAATATCTTTCTAAAAATTAATAGTTACCTCATCAAAATTTAATAGCTACGAGATAATGTCTGATTAATTTAAAACAGTGTGAATAAATAAGCATTAATTTGACAAAATAACGCTAAAGGATTAACTGTTTTACATGGTTGACTGTCTTATAATTTGCTCTTGGGAGTTCAATTTTCAGATGTACAGGGTGGCCCAAAAGTAGGCTTATCCAACTGTCTCTTTCACATTCATATATTAACAGTTTAGATCTTAAATTATAAAAAAAAAAGAACATGAAACCATTATTCTATTCTAATTTAGTTAATTTTGTCAAGCTTCCTTTTCAGTTTGTAAGATGGAAATTTAAATGTAATAAAACGTTTTAAAAGAAATTTAAAGTGCCTACGTGATAACTGTAAACCTACTTTTGGGCCATCTTGTATAGTGAGCAGTTAATTGCAAAAATGCAGACTTTTTTCAGATGCTACCATTTTATATTCCAAAATATTTTGAATAGACATGTCAAGAGATGACCAAAATATTTCCCCAAGATGTTTTTTGGACCACAAGAATAAAGCTACCAAGATTTACTGTTTTGGAAGAGTTTTGCGAAAGACACATATTTCCCCTGAACTGCCAGCGATGCCCTTCCCTTTCTCATATCTCTCATTGAAACCCTTCCTTTGTTGTAACTCACCATATCCACAGGCATGGCTGTGTGGTATTTACCATAAAAACCCATGTAATTTACGCACCTTTTTTTTTGCAAAAATAAAAATAAACTCTAGTGGGTGCGTAAATTACATGAGTAGATCGTTTTCAGAATTTGTTAAAAAATTTTTTTTGTTGAAAAAAAATGTACAAAATGTAAACATTCGTACTGGAAGTTGACTCATTTAATGTCAAAATAGGTTTTTACAGAAGAAATAATGGCTTAAATATAATGAAGTTGATTTTTATTTATGCTGGACGGTATAATGCTTACTTTTTCTGCATAAATTTACTAAAATCATTAAATGGCTAATTACGTTTTAAAGTCTGACATTCATGCAGGTAAAAATGGTCCAGGCCACGAAAAATTTTTTTCCCACGAGAGTCCTGGACCCCAGTAATGACCTCATTTGCATACAGCCAATCAGAGCTCACCTTGACCATGTCAAGTTAACAAACATTCTACCAAGTAAACTCAAGATGAACGGTTTTGTACGTTGACTGATCATCAAGTTATGCCTGATTTTAGAAGGAGGCAAGTAATTAAATAGATTTGCATCGATACCTATTATTGGATTTTGTTAGGGCCCCATATGGTAAAGATGTGGGTAGAGGGTGATGTGCTGGCAACCCTCTCCCCTTACTGTTTTACAAAGTAAACAACAACACAGAGGCAAAGGTAGCCATGGTTGGAACAAGAACAAGAACAACAAGCATTCTTAAAAGAGAAAAGAAGCAATGGTCATTCCTTATCCAAGTGATCTTACCTTATCTCCCATCACTTGTTATGTTCTCATAAATTAGTTTGATAGTTGAGCTCTGATTGGCTGTATGCAAATGAGGTCATAACTGTGATCCGGAACTCTCATGGGAAAAAACAGTTTCATGTCCTATCCATATTTTACATTGCTTGGAGTTTCTACCTATCACAAAGGAGCACCACTGACATACATAGTGATATGGATATTCCTGACTCAAAAAAATGTAATGATATGGATAATTTTGATTGTATATTTTTATTTTTGTCTGTCTATTTAGTAGGCACAGTTTTAAGTTTGTTGTACGGCTTATGCTAATTTTGAACATTGGCTTCATTACCATTAAGATACCTTCCAGCAGCTCTATTGCCACATTCAAATACATCATCATCATCATCATTTAACGTCTGCTTTCCATGCTAGCATGGGTTGGACGATTTGACTGAGGACTGGCGAACCAGATGGCTAACACAAGCTCCAATCTGATCTAGCAGAGTTTCTACATATTCAACATATTTAAATTCTCCTTCACAGTAAATAATTCATAAGTTCTGCCCTTACTGACAATAACAATAACGATACATTTTAAAAGTGTGAAAGGGATTAAAATTTCGATATTCCGTATCAAAGGTTCCGACAAGAATAGGTGGAAAAGAATTTTGTTTACATAATCAATTTGATCGGTCACTTACCTCTGTTGGTTGAGTAAAGTGTCATCCAAGCAGATGTTTATTGGTAATTAAACTTAATTTGCAACACCTGTGTGTATTTATCAGCTTTGATTTTGTTGGTAATTCTTATCAACAACTTTTCCTGTGATTGTGATTTGAGAAGACATAGTATAAAATCAGAGATAATCTCTTGTGAGCAAGAAATGTAAAATAAAGTTTATTATAAACAACACAAACACTTTGTAATTTAATAGCTTTCAATGTGATACCTGTTAAACAGAAATTATTTTTATTTGATGAAAATTTAATAAAATCTCATCATAAGTAAGTGAAATTGTGCTAAATACAACTAAATTGAAAACCTTCCCCCACCCCAGTCTTACTGTGTGGCACCTTGAGCAAGTGTCTTCTACTATAGCCTCGGGCTGACCAAAGCCTTGTGAGTGGATTTGGTAGATGGAAACTGAAAGAAGCCTGTCATATATGTGTGTGTGTTTGTCCCACACCACCGTTTGACAACTGGTGTTGGTTTGGTTATGTCCCCTTGACTTAACAGTTTTGCAAAATAAAGACCAATTGAATAAGCACCGGGCTTAGAAAAGCAAAATGTACTGGGTTTGATTTTTTTGACTAAAAAGATTCTTCAAGGTGATGCTCCAGCATGGCTATAGTCTAATGACTGAAACAAGGAAAAGATAAGAGATAATAATGAGCTTCTTGTATATAGTGCTGAGGGGTACTTGTCTTAGGGGTACTTAGGGGTACTACAGCTTGTCAGAAAAGGTGGAAAGGAGACGCATAAGTCAAATAAAGAAATACAGCAGTGAAAGCTAAGAAGTACTCTTTTACTTGGTTCAATCATTTGACTGCGGCCATGCTGGAGCACCACCTTTAGTCGAGCAAATTGCCCCCAGGACTTATTCTTTGTAAGCCTAGTACTTATACTATTGGTCTGTTTTGCCGAACCGCTAAGTTACGGGGACGTAAACACACCAGCATCAGTTGTCAAGCAATGGTGGGGGGACAAACACACACACACATATACGATGGGCTTCTTTCAGTTTCCGTCTACCAAATCCACTCACAAGGCTTTGGTCGGCCCGAGGCTATAGTAGAAGACACTTGCCCAAGGTGCCAGGCAGTGGGACTGAACCCGGAACCATATGGTTGGTAAGCAAGCTACTTACCACACAGCCACTCCTGCGCCTATGTACATACATAATACACAGAATAAAACACAATGTTCTTGCGATTGTACACAAAAACACAGCAAAAACATAGGAAACAAAACACGTAAATACCAAATGATATCTTAACTCTCTGATATTTATCTCTCCAAGTATAATGTAGAAGTTTGAGAACCATACTGTTATTTAAACAAGTTCATCAGTCACCACACTCTATCGAAGATGCACGGTAACATTTGCCTCTCATAACATACTAATTGATGTACCAGCCATGTTTAGCAAGAATTCTTCTGACGCCATTACACAATCTGAACATCACTTTTGTATTTTCATTGAAATTCAGTAGGTCTGATGATAACAATAATAATAATAATAATAATAATAATAATAATAATAATAATAATAATAATAATAGTATGTGATGAGGAAGAAAGAAAAGTCGATAGATATGACAGGTTGGCTTAGGAGGTTAAGCAGTTGTGGTCGTTGAAAAAGGTGGTAGTAGTACCTACAATTGTCGGATTCCTGGGAACAGTGAGTAAAAATCTCGAGAAGTACATGGAACAAATAGGGGCTGCAATAAGGGTGGAGCACTTGCAGAAAACAGCACTGCTTGGAACCGCTCGGATACTCTGGAAAGTGCTTGAAAAATAAGGGGTGTTACTTTAGTTCACTGGTAGTGAACAGCTGGCACCATGGTACATCTCCAGCATTAGAAGCTGTGCAAGGACAATAAATAATAATAATAATAATAATAATAATAATATTAATAATAATAATAATAATTCTTTAGTCATTGGAAAACACTTAAGCTATTTGTAATGATGCTTTCACAAAGCAACTCTACCAGGAAACAAATACTTTTTCTCTAAATTTCTCCATCTTCAATACAACAATTTATAATGTTACATTCATTTTCAGATATTCGATATCTATTTTCGTAGATTCAGGTGCAACAACAGTTTGTTATCACACAAATGCTAAAGTATATTGAAGCAGAAACAATCTTAACATATACCCTCACTAATGTAACATTATATATATATATACACTTCGTGAAAACAATATATCTGCCTAAGGATATTCCTTTAATATGCATCAGTCTCTCTCTCTCTCTTTCTCTCTCTCTCTCTCTCTCTCTCTCTCTCTCTCTCTCTCTCTCTCTGCCTGTTCAATCTATCTATCAATCTACAATCTTCAAAATTTGTACATACATGAAGACCTCATACACATACAAACACATACATATTCATACATGTGTGTATATATATACATACACACACACATACATATACATACATAATATACATACACATATACATATATATCATCAACATCAACAAACCACTACCACCATCACCATCGTTATCATAATCATTTAATGTCTCTTTTCCATGCTGGAATGAGTTGGATTGTTCTGGCACAGTTTCTACATCGAGACACCCTTCCTAATGCCAACCACTTTACAGGGAGGGAGTACTGGGTACTTTTAACATGACACCAGCACCAATGCTTTTCACTTGGCACCAAAACCAGTGTAAATTCTGTTATGGTGGACAGGTCTTCTTGAGTACAGCAAGGTGCCAGATCTCAATCTTCTGTCATCTCTTTTATAAGGCTCAGTTTCTTGAGATCCACCATCAGTATTTCATCACATGTCTTCCTGGGTCTCCCTCTTCTATACTCATAAAGTGGTTGGCACTTCTGCATGCAACCGTATACATCCATATGCATCACTTGACCAAACCAGTACAGTCTGGTACACTGCATCTAATTCCTCTTATTATTAACTTTTCTCCCAATAAACTAGCACTCTGTTGCACATGTACACCGACATTGCACATCCAGCAGAGCACACTAGCTTCATTCCTCTCTAGTTTTTGCATGTTCTCTGCATTCAAGCCCCACATCTCGCTATATATAACCCCTCCCCACACACACATACACACACATATACATATCTATATATTTATAATATATAACCTGTGCTGGTGGCATGTAAAAGCACCCATTACATTCTCAGAGTGGTTGGCATTAGGAAGGGCATCCAGCAGTAGAAACACTGCCAGATTGGATTGGAGCCAGGTGCAGCCCCTGAGGCTACCAGCCCTGGTCAAACCATCCAACCCATGCCAGCATGGGCAATGGATGTTAAATGATGATGATGATGATGATGATGATGATAATGATAATGATAATATATAAACACACACATATGTATATATATATATATATATATATATATATATATATATATACATACATACATATATATATTTACCCATGTCAGTGGCACGTAAGAAGCACCATCTAAACGTGGCCAATGCCAGTGCCCCCAACTGGCTCCTGTGCCAGTGGCACGTAAAAAGCACTATCTGAACATGATTGATACCAGGCCCACCTGAGTGGATCCTGTGACAGTGGTATGTAAAAAACACCCACTACACTCTCAGAGTGGTTGGCATTAGGAAGGGCATCCAGCTGTAGAAACCTTACCAGATCAGATTGGAGCCTGGTGCAGCCGCTTGCTCTCCAGACCTCAGTCAAACCGTCATACATACATCCATCCATCCATCCGTCTCTACGTACGTACGTACATACACGTACACACACACACACACACATACATTTCTCAACCAGAAGGAGAAAACTAATTCAAAGACTACAGATCCAATCCAATCCACGTGGAAATCCATTAGTGTACAAAAAATTCATAATACAAGAAAATGGAATGAACCGGCTTTTATCCAAGTCACTACAACTGTTTCTGTGGATAAACACCAGCTGTCAGCTGCTGAGGATTTCACATATTTTACATGTTTATTATATAAATATTACATAAATACGACCCAGCAAAAGCTGTGTACTCACACATCTTCAGGTGAATGGCTTTGAGAACCATATGTATTATACACATACTTACATACATTTATACTCATGTACAGCTGTATGTAAATTTCATATACAGGTATACACACATACATATATATGTATACGTGTATGTGTATTTGTGTGTATGCGTGTGTATGGGTGCATGCGATTGTGTGAGCATGAAACAGCCCAAGTGGGTGAACAAAAGCTGGTTGTCTCATCAGATTGTAAACAACTGGAAACGTCAATGTTTATTCAGAAAACAGAAACAGACAACTGGCTCTCTCTCTCTCTCTCTCTCTTTCACACACACACACACACACACAACACATACATGCACAGAGCACACATGCATACACATCATACATATGTACACACACACACACAAGACAACACATACACACAGAACTACATTACACACGCATAAAACACACACATACATACACTCCACACACATACACACAAAACTACATTACACACACACAAAACACACACACAGGGCACACACACATACACATAACATACACATACACATATACAAAACATCACACACACACCCGTACACACATTTACTGAAGGTGACGTCAGTTTCTTCAGAGTATTGACGTCATATGTGCCTTTCTCCTGCGTCAAAATCAACGTCTGGTCAAGCTAACCTCTCATCAGAGACATTCCAGATGTGACCATCCTGCCCTTTTATTCAGTGTTTCCAAGAGTACAACATCACGTGTGTAACACCTGTTTGAAGATAGGTGCGACATGGGAGAGATATGGCTGGAATTTCGGGCACAGTGATCAAGCATGCAGCCCTCCCGCTTCTTGGCTGGACTCCATGTTTTGAAATGAAAAGAAGCAGTAGCAGCAGCGGCAGCAGTAACAGCTGTAGAGGCAGCAGCAGTTGTAGTAATAGCAGCAGTCGTAGTAGTTGTAGTAGTAGCAGCAGTAGAAGTTGTAGTAGTAGCAGCAGCAGCAGTAACAGTTGTAGTAGCAGCAAGCTGGATGAATTGGTAGCATTTTGTTTCTGGCTTAAAACATTCTGAGTTCAAATTCTTGTGAGACTGACTTTGCTTTTCCTCCTTTCAGGGTCAATAAAGTAAGTAAGTACCAGTCAAATACTGGGGGAGGGGTGGGGGGATGATGTTATTGACTATCTCCTCCCCTCAAAAACTGCTGGCCCTGTGCCAAAATTTTCAACCATTGCCACGATCATCTTTCATAGAGGTGTTGTTCTTTTTGAAGGTATTGCAATGTTGATAGGGATACACCTCCTGCCCTTCTCATCCTTGATAACAATGTCAGGTTTCTTGGCTTTTATCTCTCTGTCAGTGTGGAAGGACATGTCCCAGAGGATGGTGACAGCATTGTTGTCAGTGACCATGTCTGGCTGGTGTTCATACTACTGGTCAGTTGTCTTGATTTTATAACTCCTGCTCAGGGTATTTGGCTCACCATCGTAAGGTCATGAGTTTGATTGTTGGTCACACATTTTGTCCTTGAGCAAGACACATTATTTCACGTTACTCCAGCCCACTCAGTCAGCAAAAGTGGGTTTTTGAAATTGAAAGGGCCAGCCTTGTCACATTCTGTGTTGTGCTGAATCTCCCTGAGAACTACACTAAGGGTATACATGTCTGGAGTACTCAGCCACCTGCACATTCGTTTCACAAGCAGGCCTTTCCATTGATTGGATCAACTAGAATAATCCAATCTGATGGAATGCCAGATTTTAAAATTTATTTTATAAGTCCTTCACAGTTACCAAAACAGGTTTACCACTGCTTGGTTATACTTGTGGATGTATTCAGTCTTTGCTCCTTCAAGGCCTTCAGAGACAATGTGATTGATGGTTTCTTCATATATTCCACAGATCCTGCATTTTAGATCTGTTCCATCTATGATAATTTGACAGTGATAAGATCTGATTGTGAGACAATGATGTCAGTGATTTTGTGCTGCAGTTATCAAACCTTTCATTTCTGCTGTCAGTCAAGTAACAGAAACAAGTGTCTTTCTTTGGATCACTTCTGAATCCTACATTTGTTTAGAGTATGTCCTGCACATTACCTTGTCTGCTACTGCTGCTGCTTCTTGCTCTTGCTTGGGTCATTCCAGCTTAGTGATCTCAGAGACATCAACATGAATAGAGCCGACCAGGAGCACCAGTGTTCTTCATTGCTGGCAGTCCTGTGCCAGCCCTTCTTGCATCCTTCAAGGTAATGCTGAGCCTCTGGAGATCTTCCCCAATCGTGTACAACCATTTGGTGTGGGGCTTGCCACAAGGCCTCTTCCAGCCTGCAGCTGCAGTGTTGAACGTGAGTGAAGTCCTGGTAGGATGATCTAGCAAGAGACAGAGGACATGTCTGTACCAATACATGCGAGACAGATAGCCATGAGGTGGGAGGCTGCAGGTTGATGTGTGCATGCATGCAGTTCTTTGTTTGAAACATGATAGTATGATCTGATGTTCTTAAGGGTTCTCAGGGCTCTGCTATCAAAGCTGTCGATCCTCTTTGCCAGGAACCATGTTTCTGCTCCATGAAAGAGAATGGAGAAGGTCGATGCATTGTAGATGTAAAGCTTCATCTTCCAGGAGATAGAGCAATGGCACCAAAGGGGCTTCTATGGGGAGTACATGACCCCAGTGGTCAACTGCATCTGCAGTTGATTTCTGGGGTCAGGTCTCCATTGTTGGTGACTGTAGAGTCTAGGTAGTTGAAGGAGCTGAAAAACTCCATGACATCAGGGTCCGTATGAAGTGCGCAGGGCCCGGGCCATCTCAGACATGCATCAGCTTCATCTCCACCCAACCCACCGAGAAGCTAAGCTTTGCTGATTCTTCTCTGTAAATGGTCAGTGTGTCCCTGAGCTGGTCAATCAAGTTGCTGAATAGGATGGTATCATCTGTTGGTAACGATTTAGTTCCTGAAGGTAACATCAGAGACTTGCTCACAAACCTTAGTCATCAGATAATTGATGACACAGCAGAAGAGGTCAGGGGTGGCCATGCAGCCCAGCCTGACCTCACTGTTGATAGGGAACCAGTTAGAGCCCTTCCCATTCACCTGCACACAGCTCTCAGCACTGCTATAGAGCCATTGGAAGAAAGCAATAATCTTGGGAGGCACGCTGATGAGCTTGAAAATTTTCCAGAAGGATGCATGGTCATCCATGTCAAAAGACACCTTGAGGTTGACAAAGGCAGTGTAGAGGTGGCCATCTTTGCAGAACTCCCAAGATCTTTCAATGATGACATTAAGAGCAAAAAAGATGGTTGATGGTAGATCAATTCGGCATAAATCTGGTTTGTTGTGGATGGCATTTGCTCCTGATGGCATCCACAAAATGTCTGCTGTCTACGAATAGTAACTTGTCTTTGTAATGTAACCCTCATGATGTCCCTGTGGCAAATAAAAGAAACTCTTCTCCTTCTTCTCTTCCTCCTCCTCCTCCCTTTTGCTGTTCCATCTACTACCTTCAGTCTTATTTTCTCTTTCTTTTATTACTACTACTACTGCTTCTGCTGCTACCACCACCACCACCACCACCACCACTACTACTGGTGTTGCAGCTGCTGCTGCTAAACAAAAGTTGCTGTTTTTCCTTCTGAAAACAAATAACAAACCACCATAAATTCTAGCTCCATTGGTGTGTGCCTGTGTGTGACTTTGTGTAATTGTGTGAGACTGTTTGTGCTACTGGCAGAGATTTCCAATATAAAGCCAACTGATTCCACGGCCAAGACTGAAAACTTAACGATGTCTAACTTTGTTCAGATTTACAACTGATTAGTTGAACGGATGAATGAATATACTCTGTTAAAATCTCGTATATAACTACCTGCATAATAATCTTTCCGCCAATAAACTTGTACATTTCTCTGTAAATAAAGACACTAATCACATATCAAGTTTTCAGTGTAAATTTTATTGAAATTAAGCCATCATTTCAGTGTGGGTGTATCAGCACAATTGTCTAAATGGTTCCCCCCTTCAACTAACTACATCAGGGGTGGGGAAACTTTTTAGTGCAGTGGGCAAAAATTTCCACAGTAAAAGGTTCTTGGGTGGATCACAAGTTCTAACTCTTATATCTGTATGGTAAGTAGCTTGTTTCCCAACCACATAGTTCTGGGTTCAGTCCCACTGCATGGCACCTTGGGCAAGTGTCTTCTACTGTAGTCTTGGGCCAACCAAAGCCTTGTGAGTAGATTTGGTAGACAGAAACTGAAAGAAGCCCATCATATATATATATATATATATATATACAAGAATAAGGGCAGGGAATCATCAATTAATAATAGAATTAATAATTAACAATTTTGCCAAGTAGTTCAGTATGAAAAAAACCTTTATCGGTAAAACTATTTATCATCATAAATCCCTGTATATTTATGATGATATATATATATATATATATATATATATATATATATATATATATATATATATATATACACACATATATATATATATATATATATATATATATATATATATGGTGGTTGTCTACTCCTTAAACAGAGTTTGACCACCTCCTGCACCTACACCTTAGCCCTTTCATGGCGTCTGATGTGGCTTTTTAAACCAGACAGTGTTTTGAAAAAACACCCACACAGATTGCACCTCTGATTTGCACTACCAATACCTGCAAGTAAGTTCTGCTCATTGTGGATCCTAACATGTCTTTTAAGACCCCCATTGGATTTGCAAACCCTCTGGCACACACCACATTCAAACGTGTGCACAGACATATAATCAGAATAGCTGGGTGAGGTTTGTTTTCCATGGGTTCGCAGGTGAGATTTGAGGCCAGCCAAGGACAGACATGGTCTGTCACAGACTGTGCACACAAAAAGGTCCTTGTCATTCACCTTCTCAGTCTTCACCTTTTTCCTTAAATGTCTCTTGAGCCCTGCTTGCATCATCCTGGCCTCTTCAAATGCTTTCACTCCACTCCACACCCTTGTTCGCCATCCAACTCGATCTGAAGCGAGGACTTCTATATCTTTTGGAGCCATTCCAATTGACTTCATAGCAGTCCTTATGCCACCCTTAAACCTTTTTTTAGGTTTATGCCGATAACGTTTCCCCTCTGCAAGCTCACCATAAAACAGCTGTTTCGGCATGCGTTCATCTGCCATTCGAACAATATGGCCACACCATCTCAATTGGTTCCTCAAAATCATGGCTTTAATTGAGGGGATGCCTGCAGATGCAAGGATATCTGTGTTTGGAGTAAAAGAATTCCATTTAATTCTTAAAATATGACGAAGGCATTTTTGGTGGAATTTTTCTAACATTTTAAAATGCCTTTCATAACAGGTCCAAGTTTCACAGGAATACAATAGGGATGTTAAGACAAATGATTTGTAAAGAGCCAGCTTTGTATTGTTATTTATATGTCGCTGGCGCCAGACGCGTGACTCCAAGCCACCAAATGCTTTTGCTGCCCTTTGAATTCGCAGGTGTATTTCCGTATCAAGATTTCCATCATCTTGAACAGAGCTTCCCAGGTAGACAAATGAATTGACAACCTCAAGTAACTTTCCCTTAACAAAAATTTTAGGGAGGTTACAAACAGCACCATACGCAGGTTGATACATCACAACTGTTTTTTTCAGATTGATGGTCAGGCCAAAATCATCACAAGCTGCATCAAATGCAGATACAAGGGATTGCAGACCCGATTCAGAATGACTAACCAGATCGCAATCATCAGCATACAAAATTTCCCTAATAAGTGAAGTAAAAACCTTCGTTTTAAACTTCAGTCGGGTCAAATTAAAAACATTCCTCGTTGTTCGATATTTTATGTAGATACCCTCCTCAGAGTTTTGAAAGGAATGTGACACCACAACGGCAAAGTATATTGCAAAGAGGGTGGGTGCATCAAGGTCTCCCTGCTTTACTCCATTTTCCACAGCAAAAGATTCAGAAAGCCTACCACCAAAATTAACCCTAGCTCTCATATCCTGATGCAAAGCCTTGACCATGTTTATAAACTTTTCTGGGCAACCAATTTTCCCCAGAATTAGCCACAGAGCACTTCGATTAACAGTATCGAATGCTTTGCTCAAATCAACAAAGCAATGGTACAGAGCAAGATTCTGTTCAATGCACTTCTCCTGTAATTGTCTGACAGTAAAGATACAATCAGCTGTGCCCCTGGAGGAACGAAAACCACACTGAGACTCAGACACCATACTTGGAACTATAAAGGTATTTAAACGTTCTAACAAAATGCGGGCGAGCACCTTTCCAACCACAGACAAAAGGGAAATCCCACGAAAATTACCACACAGATCCTTTGGCCCCGATTTATATAAGGAGACAAGAATGGCATCAATCCAGTCTTGAGGCACTTTCTCACTTCTCCAACAGTGACAAATTAAAATATTTAAGAGTTCCATCATTTTGTCACCCCCATATTTCAAGACTTCTGCACAGATTCCATCAGATCCTGGAGACTTGTTGTTATTCAGCTTATTCATAGCTAAATAAATGTCATTTAGAGTTGGTTCAGATGCCATCTCTTCTATAACTGGAAGTTGTTCAATTTTTTCTATCGTCCTCATATTAACGGATGATGGTCTATTCAAAAGTGCAGAGAAATGTTCTACCCAACGCTTATGAATAGAAGCGGTGTCAGTCAGAAGAAAACATCCATCTTCTGTTCTCACTGGAGCTACTGAAGAAGATTTTGGACCATATACCTCCCTAACATAAGAATACAAACAACTGGCATCATTTCTATCAGCTGCTTCTTGTGCCCCTTTTGCCCTATCATTCCACCATTCCTGTTTAATTTTCCTTAGAGCAGTTTGCACCCTCCTTTTCAGCTTTCTGTAAGTTTCATTTGAGTTGGGATTCAATGACTGAGAGAGCAGTGTATTGCCTAAGTTTTGTTTTTCTAAAAGTAGATCATGAATTTCTGCTGATCTATCTGAGAACCAATCTCTGGATTTATGAGATTTAAATCCCACTGACGAACTTGCAGCCTGAAATACTTTTGTTTTGAAATCTTCCCATAAATTGTTTGGGTCAAGATTAATACTTTCTATAGCGTCGTGGAATCTTTGCAAGTTGCTTGATAATTTAAAGTTTGCAACGTTAAACTTTTTGGGTATCTTAGGACCAGACTGTCGGTTTTTAGGTTTTATCGAAAAATCTATTTTGCCACGCAGTAGATGATGGTCAGTCCAGCTCTCTGCCCCTCTCATGACCCGAACGCTGGAAACGTCTTTCATATCACATTTCCTAATCAAAATATAATCTATGAGATGCCAGTGCTTAGATCTTGGGTGCATCCAGGTGGCTTTATATTTATTTTTCTGCTTAAACAGAGTGTTGGTTACAACCAGATCATTCTCAGTACAAAACGTCAAAAGAGCTACTCCATTTCTATTGCATTTTCCAATCCCATGTCGACCTAAAACAGGCCATGAAACATAGTCCCTTCCAACTCTTGCATTGAAATCTCCCAAAATGACCAGCTTGTCAGAAATTGGTACTTTCCTCAATAATCTTGCTAGATTGTCATAAAACTGTCCCACAATTTCCTCAGAATGGGACATTGTTGGTGCATAAATACTGACAACGGTAAGAAACCTACCTTTTGTCAGTTTGATACGGCATGACATGATCCGGTCAGATATACCACTTGGAAGCTTTGCAATGGAGGACACTAATGTATTCTTGAGAGCAAACCCAACACCAGATTCTCTACGCTGACCCTTAGGTAGGCCTTTCCAGAAGATAGTATATCCATAAGCAGATTCCATTACTTGACCCTCACCAGAGAGACGAGTTTCAGAGAGAGCAACTATATCAAGGGAATATTTCTTTAGCTCACATGCAATAAGTGCAGTATGCCTTTCTGGCCTCTTCGTGAAATTATCATCAAGAAGTGTGCGCACATTCCAACAGCCAAAATTCAAACGATGTTTATTTTTACTTTTTCTTGAGGACTGTTTGACCACAGTGGCAGGATGACGACCGGGTCCAGCCTGTGATACACTGGGACACCTGCCGGGCCAGACCTGTTCCCCTGATGTTCCCAAGCCTTTTTTGCCATTTACTGAATTTGTTTCAGACATTTTAAAATAAGTTACAGGTGCATTTTTAGGTTTCTGCCAACCAACCAATTGAATGATTTTACTAAGATTTGGAGTACAGGAAGTACCTGTGCAGATGAATAATTTTTTAGTGGGTGTAGCTTGCACTGCACTACCCCCACTTATTAGCCCAAGAAGACTTTCACCGGTGTGACAAGAGAATTGACAAAACCAGGAATTTCCAAGGCCTCAGGTTTTATTTCGGAGATTTCCTTCTCCTAGGTAGATTACCAACCAAGGTTAAAGAGCTTCTACCTGCCCATGAGGTAAGCTGTCCCATTCCAGACACCTAACCGACACTCAGTAAAGTGAACAAATATCACTCCGGTGACCGATGTGGAGCAGCTCATCAAAAAAAAAAAAAAATAAAAATAAATAAATAAAAAAATAAAAAATATATATATATAAATAAAATATAAAAGATAAAAAATAGTATATATATAAAATTAAAATTATTCATATATACATATTTACAGACATTCACACACATATACACACCCATACATATATATATATATATATACATATTTACAGACATTTTGTTGGATGGTCGTTGACTGTTCAGGAGTTCATCCGCCCTTTGACAGGTCTTATTTTTCGTCCTGCAGGGTGTCCAACAACACCCTCCTCACCAAGCAAGCCTGGTGGGGTTGCCAGTTTAGTCGCCGACGACCCGACCATGCAACAGGTTGTACTGGATTACATGTTACCAGTAGCATATATATATACATACATATATATATATATAAACGGCAAATAAGAAAATGGAGAGGATAATCAATTGACCAACGTCAGCCTGTAGACATTCGTTTATATCTCTTTATTAATTGATTACAATCATATGTATAAGTAATCAAAATGAACCAATGAAATAAGCAAATAAACAAGTAAATTAATAGATAAATAAACAAATGAATAATAATAAATGAGTGTAAAAACTCTAAGCTGTTTCTACTCTGTGGAAAACTTGGCAGAATGGGTAACCCCATAGTAGAATCAGCTGTAAGAGTTTAGTATTTGTTCACTCATTCTTATTCATCATCATTTAATGTCCGCTTTCCATGCTAGCATGGGTTGGACGATTTGACAGAGGACTGGTGAACCAGATGGCTACACCAGGCTCTAACCTGATTTGACAAGGTTTCTACAGCTGGATGCCCTTCCTAATGCCAACCACTCCGAGAGTGTAGTGGGTGCTTTTTACGTGCCACTGGCACGAGAGCCAGTCCGGTGGTATTGGCAACAGCCATGCTCAAATGGTGTTTTTTTACGTGCCACCTGCACAGGAGTCAGTCCAATGTTTTGTTCACATGCCACTGGCACGAGTGCCAGTAAAGCAAAGCTGGAAACGATCGTGCTCAAACGGTGCTTTTTACGCGCCACATGTGTTTATCTTCATTTATCTATTTATTTACTTGTTTATTTGCTTATTTCATTGGTTCATTTTGATGACTTATACATATGATTGTAATCAATTAATAGACAGATATAAACGAATGTCTACAGGCTGACGTTTGTCGATTGATTATCCTCTCCATTTTCTTATTTGCCTTATACATTCTGGGTAAGTTTCTGTTTTACCCCCACTCATACCTAGAATTCAATTGCGATATTGCTCTGCAAGAGTAAGCAATTGGATATAAATACGTAGGTATACATCTAATAGTATATTGGATATTTATTATCCCTTAGATGGTTGCTTAACCTCTAACTCATGTAGACATATATGTGTGTGTGTGTGTCTGTCCCCCACCATCGCTTGACAACCGATGGTGGTGTGTTTATGTCCCTGTAACTTAGCGGTTCAGCAAAAGAGACCGATAGAATAAGTACTTGGTTTACAAAGAATAAGTCCTGGGGTCGATTTGTTTGACTAAAGGCGGTGCTCCAGCATGGCCGTAGTCAAGTGACTGAAACAAATAAAAGAATACCTATGTATAATTCAATTTACATTAATAAAGATAAGTTTAACACATTAAATTAACGCGTAACATCTTCATTAACGCCGCCATTGAATTTAGGACGTTTCTATTACCTATGAGGCATTCTATTTTTTCCAGCTAGAGTGTAGTTGGGTCTCAAGGGGGTGGTACAAACCTAACAATATGTGTATTATAGAGAAAACAAAATTTCCATTCAAATGGCAATTACCGGATGATTTCTGTTCGATTCTAACCGTTTTAAGTCATAGTAGAAATGTGACCTATGTCACAAATTGACATATAAATATTGTATAAATTTTATAATTGAAAAAGTTATATTTTGTACATACAAGTATACCAGCCTGCAGGCACAATAAAATAGGTTCACGGGGTTTTCCCCACCCTGAACTACATAGCTAAATTCACACAACTGTTTGATAATTCAAACTGTCTAGTTCTTGAACTATAATGCATACTGGCTGAGTGCTCCTCAGCTATCATACTTTGAGCTTATTTCTACTAATGTCCACTACAGCCAGTGATCACATCTTGAGCCTGTTTCTACAGGGGCAGGTGAGGTTGAGTGGTAAGAAACTTGCCTCCCAACCACTTGGTTCCAGGTTCAGTCCCACTGTGTGGCATCTTGGGCAAGTATCTTCCACTATAGCCTCAGGCCAAGCCATGTGAGTGGATTTGGTAGACAGAAACTGAAAGAAGCCCATCGTATATATATATATATATATATATATATATATGTGTATACATGTGCGTGTCTTTGTGTCTGTGCTTGTCCCCTCACCACTGCTTTACAATTGGTGCTGGAGTGTTTACATCCCCATAACTTAGAGGTTCAACGAAAGGGACTGAAAGAATAAGTATCAGGCTTTAACAATAAGTACTGAGGTTGATACAGCTGAGAAAAAATTCCTCAGCAAGGCTGCAGTTGAATGACTGAAACAAATAGAAAAGAAAAATGTCCATTATAGCCAGCTTTCACACCATGAGCCTATTGCTACAAATGTCCATTATAGCCAGCTTTCACACCATGAGCCTATTGCTACAAATGTCCATTATAGCCAGCTTTCACACCATGAGCCTATTGCTGCTAATCTCAACTATAGCCAACTAATACAGTTTAGGCTATTTCTTCCAGTGTACAGCTGTCACATCTTGAGGGCATTCCTTCTTTAGTTCATCTATCCCACCTTGAGATTAATTTTATCCATGTCTACTAAAATCAGTTATGACTCCTTGAGCCTGTTTCTAACCATGTCCTCAACAGGCAGGCATCTACTTTTGTTTTGACGTTTGCATCAGCCATTATGCTATTATTATAAACAACTTGTAAATTGACGGTCGAGATGTTCATTTAGAAAATGTTAGACATGAAAAGTACTAAGAAAGAATGCAGGAAGATAAACAGTTGGAAATATGCTGTGTTAAGTGTGAAACTATACTTAGCAAGACTGAAACACGTTTCGAGAGAATCTGGTTTCCATGTGAGTCAATACCGTAGCAATGGTAAAGCCGCGAAAGTTCGCTGAGTATGATGATGGTGGCGGTGTTGATTCTGGTGGGGGAGGATCTAGTAAAGGCAGAAGAATTTTTTTCCAGAAATGGAACAGACAGCAGACAAGACAGACGGGTCTGTTTTCATGATGTTTTGAGCGATTTCGTTTTGATTTGTATGAAAACAATTCTGATAAGGGAAACACAAGCAGTAAAATGTATAAGTGATGACATTGCTTCAGATTGAGTGGGTTTTCAGACAATAGAACGAAGGTTGATGTTGGCGGTTAAAATAACATCCGAACTGACTGCTTTTTTGTTTGTTGTTTTGTTTCAATATTGGTAACATAATGTGTCAGAAAAAGAAATTAAAAACCTGCTGAGAACAGCGATAAATGTAGACAAATAGAAAAACAAGTAACAAGACGTTCTTTAACCTTGTAATACGAAATATTTCCGCCATGTTGATGTGACTTCTGTCTGTTAAGGGCGTAGTCATACTGTAAAGTCACCGTCGTACCGTCTATTCATTCGCAATGTTTGCTTAAATATAGAATTCTTAAAGAAAAGCTGTTCAGTTTCTTGATAAGAAAAGAATTAAAAGTTCTTTTATCGTCGTAAGTTTATTTTTATTGTAGGAGGGATTGAAATTATACGTTTAAATTTTACTAATGATGTAAAAATATACGGGAGTATTTTTTTCTTTCTTCTTATTTATAATCTGTAGAGAGGTGGGTTTAGCTGAAATAATTAGAAAGAAGCGCTTTGATATAAAAATAGGTATTACTACATCAACTATGAACCGTAGATAGATAATACAGAAGAAGAGGAAAAAAAAAAGAAATTGAAGCCGTAAATAAATTGGTACTTGAATGGATTCAAATTGATGGTTACTTTTCCAGTAATTCAACTAACGAACATAACACGAAAACATCTAAAGAAACTCTATCTGGTTAATTAGAAAGACTGATTTCGTACTATTTTGTGGTACCTTTGGAGGGTCATAATGCCAATACAACTACACACACTGCTTCTGTTTCACTTTTTTGAATTATTAGTCAGCAAGTCTAACCATTTAACCAATTAACTAATCGATTTTAAAAATTAATCCTTAGGTAAATCAATCAGTTAACTTCGCCAGAGTTTTTTCATCTTCATTCGTGACCTCATCAAAGACATACCCTCTCTAGTCCAGGGCTTTCTGTCTTCTAGATTACAGATTTTATATTCATGTGGGAATTAGTAAGAATGTTTGAAAGAGAGAGAGAGGGGGAAGAAAGAAAGTGTTTGCGCGCGCGTGTGTGTATGCGCGCGCGCAACCCCGCAAGTACGCACACTCGTGTATGTGTCGAATGTGGATTCTGTGAAAGGTAAGAGTAGTTTAACATTTATTTATTTATTTATTCTATAGTTAGTATGTCTTTGTGAATGGACAGTGAGTCGGTACTACTAAAGCAGCGCGGAGCCGAACGCGCAGTCGCGCGTCCGCGCTAGCTAGTCGTGAGTGGTCGATCCTAACCCTAACCCTAAACACGTATTCATTTGCACACGCGGGTTAGGGTTAGGGTTAGGGACAGGGTTAGGGATAGGGTTTGGGTTAGGATCGACCACTCAAGACTAGCTAGCGCGGACGCGCGACTGCGCGTTCGGGTCCGCGCTGCTTTAGTAGTACCCAATGAGTCTATATATATTAGTCCAGTCAAGAGAATGCGTAATTTATCTACCCACACACTATATTACACACATATATATATATGCAAAACATAAACACACACACTTACAAACGCATACAACCAGCATACGTTTACTAACCTAAAGTTACTGATTTTTTTTCTCTGGTTGCATTAACTGATTGACACTGCATCCATCAAGCAATTCAATGCCATGATGCACATGAAGGGTTTGTATGCATCAGCAGTACACAGGTATACACGTACATGTGGATCTGTAAATGATCCTAATATTGCTTATAGAATGTTTTTGTGTTGCGGCGTGGAATGATGTGGTCATTGCATTTATGAGTATTTTTTTTTTATCAAGTGATGGTTTTCGTTCACTTATTAGCGTAGACTCACGTGCAATTTGATGGGGACGAAAGGACTAACGAAACCTGATTAATTGGTTGAGCAAACGATTAATCGATCTATCAGTTAATTGGTTAAATATTTGACTGTATTTCATTGCCTTCACAGTGTTTACCGTTTTACAAAACCAAACTAGGAAACTGGACAAAATAGAGAACACAGTTGAAAAAAAAGAAAGAAAAAAAAGGGGGAAAAACAAAACAATTCACCACCTTGCGTTGAAAAAGTTGGGGGCGCTGGGAAACCTTTCTAATGGCTATTGAGACACGCCAGCACGCTTGCAGCGTTGCCGTGGGTGATGGCGAGGCTGATGTTTTGGAACAGCCAAGCGCCCCGAAGTTGCTGGCCTTGTGCCAGAATTTGAAACCAATATGTCAGAAAATAAAAGACTATTTGCCAACATAATGTAGCAGTCCTGGATGGGACGAATGTTAGTTGTTTAGCCCCAGGAAACGTCGTTTCCAGCTGGCTATATGACACAATATCTGTGTCCTTATATTTTTGAACAGGGGAGTCCAGATATTGTGTCATATAGTGAGCTGGAAACGATATTTCCTGGGGCTAAATAACAGTAAACTTCGTCCCATCCAGGACTGCCACATTATGTTGGCAAATAGTCTTTACTTTAAAGAACTGTTACTGAATATCTCTCTTTGAGAGATTTAGAAATAATAATGCCAGAAGATATTCTAATGATTCTACCAGCTCGCTTCCTTTGGTGGCTTCAAATTATGGTACAAAGCAAGCAATTAGAGGAAAAGGTGTAAGTCGAAACTTCGACTCCAGTATGTAACTGATACTTTTTTTTATCGACACCCAAAAAATGAAGGGCAATGTTGACCCTCAGTAAGATTTGAAACCGTGACATAACGAAAGCCACAAGGCATTTTACCGAAAATGCTTTAGCGATTCTGCTAATCTACTGTCTCTCTACCATTTCTGTAATAAAAAATAATAATGACGATAATGGACACATGAAAGTCAAAGAAAGATGAAAGAGCAAAGAGAATAAAAGAGTAGATTGAGCATTTATTTATTTATGGAAGACACAATGTGTAGTAATGGACTCTTCCAGCTGTATTTCAACTACATATAGATTATTCCTCAATAATTATAGTCGTTGAATTGGTTACCAAGGTATCATCATACTCTAAAGACAGTTTCATGTATTGATCAAAGAATTCGTCCTGATTCACATAACCATCTCCTGAAAAAGAAGATAAAAGATTAAAAAATATATGAAAGAAATGGTAAGGAAATGGTACGTAATGTTTGGAGATTTTCTTTTGTTTGATATTTTGTATCTGTTGTGGAAATGAAACTGAAGAGAATGAGTTTCATTGTGAGTCGTAAAGAGACTGGAATCCGTTAGCTTAAAGGAACAAAAAACAACCAGAAGTCATCTCGTTCAGGCAAAATAACGACACATTAAACATTATTCCACTATTGAACACTAATTATCGATTACAGCCCTGTACTGAACAGTTTCAGAAATTATTCAACTCCAAGAGCTGAAGATCTCTGGAAGAACTTTTTGCACTTCACTTAAGAATTTCCTTTGTCTATTAACCAACGATTTAAACTCATTCAATGTCAATTGTTTTGGCTTCTGTGGGTTTTTTTGGGTGGAGTAGGTGTGGGGAAGCGTTATTCACCTCCCTCATGGGTCCTTTCTAGCCAGGTTATATCCATAGGAGCCCTACCTGCCTAACCTCGGTCCAGGACCTAACAGCAAATTCTCTCAACTCACATGACCACCACGTCTGTCTCAAGCGCCAGCCCCAAAGCAAAAGATGTCCATGCTAGTTGTCCTTCCACTCATATGACCTCTTTCGCTCCTTTTTTGTTTTTGTTGAAACAAATTCCTTTAATAGATCTCCTTCCAGCAAGGTCCCTTGGCTGTTTCTGTGACGTCACTGACCGCATACTTCCAGTCCACCTCAGCCCCTCAACTTCATCCAGTTAAACTTGGTAATCCAGTCTTAGGAAACTCATGAACTCTATAAGTAATGCTCTGAGTTTTACGTGACATAACGATATATATGTAGCAAATAATAGAAGAAAAATATTTGTTAATTGAAATGGCTCTTTATATTCATTGTTACAGTATACAATACAACTTCTTCGAGTTGTACACAGGAGCTATTCGTTATATCTTAATATATAAATCTGAAATTGTGTGTTTGTGTGAAGCCTTTTTGAATGTTTATAGAAATCCACATTTTCCACTTTTTCGTAAAAATTTTTACATCAATGGAATTTTCTCGATCTGAACTTTCCAGTGCAGTAATTAGATTTTTTAAATTCCGTTTACTTTGTGTGATTTAAGGGTGATTTGGCTGTTGTTTCTAGCAACTTTTATATTTCATCCCTGCTACCTGGAACGCCATTCTTACACACGCGCTCAACATAAAAATATAGAGAGTAAAAGTAAAAGAGGGAGAGGGAGAGAGAGAAAGTGATACATACAACGTCATAGATTAAACTTTCATCTCAGTATTCTTTACCTATTTTTCATAACATAAATACGTAAAAACACACACAACCACACATACATGACCTGTGACAACAACATACACATTGCTCTCAATCTCTATTCATTTCTCCCCCTCTTCCTCTCTCGCTCTCTCAAACGTATACACGTGCAAGTAAACACAATCATTCACATCGTGGTATATTTACAAAACATTGATGGCATAACTACAGAGTTGTATCTCCCAACTTTGGAAGGTCATAACTTTCATAAAAATGAATATTTTTTAATGAAATTTTCTATGCATATATTATTTATTATGTAGATTCCAAATATACAAAAATTTTCGGTGAAAGTGTTTTGGAAGGGGGTGGGTACAATATTCGGAAATTCCACTTAAATTCCTCTTAACTTCCAGGAAAATGAATATTTTTTCATGAAATTTTGTACAAATGTACCTTGATGTATGTACATTTCAAGCATGTAGGAATTTTGAAGGAAACAACTGCAGGTTATTTTTGAGAAGTGTTCCCCACTCGGTGGTGTTTCGGAGCAAGTCGTCCATATTTGTTTCATTTTTCTCTATTATGTGCTTATGTGCATCCTTAGATTTCCAATGAAGTAATAGGCAGTGAAGAGAAGCAGTCATAAGAAAACTTTTAACTACCCCTATTCCTTTCTCTCCCCTTCTCTACCTCTTCCTCTCTCGCTCTCTCAAAAGCATATACGTGCAAGTACAAAATCATTCAGTAAAATATAACTCATGTTCGTCAATGTTTTGTAAATTTACCAAGATTTTCACTAGGGTGTTAGGGTTAGGGTTTTAGGGTCAGGGTTAGGGGTTAGGATTAATGTTACGGTTACGGTTTTTAGGGTTAGAGTTAGGGTTTAGGGTTAGTGTTAGGGTTAGTGTTAGGATTAGGGTTGGGTAATCGTGCGGGTGTTAATCTGAAAAATTACAGATATGTGAAAAGTACCGACACTGCCATCTATTATAACTTTTGTTGTTCTGTTTAATATATACATAGATTATGCCTCCAAAGAAGAGAGTTTGCTGGGGAAAGACAGCAACCGGTTTAAAATGACAGCAACAGACTGCAGTAATGCACCACATTCCAGAAGCTATTTTGAACATAATGCAAAATGGTGCATCAACATCTTCTGCCCAATCTGATAGAATTCTGGCAAAACTGTGTAGCAACAGATCGCCAGCAATTGCTTCATCAGAAATTGCCGTCCTAGCTCCTGCTAAAAGGGATTACCCTGCTATGTATAATCAGGGCAGCGCAAAAAGTTGTTTTGCACAAGCATTTCTATAGCCAATTACACGGATGAAATTTACGTATGCTTAATAATTTTACGCAAAACAGCCTTCAGACTTTCCCTATTAATTCATCGTCTTTTGAATTACGAACATATTTACATCATAAGGGTTTTTTCGTTGTAAGGCTTTCTTTTCTAGTTGATTTTCAGCTAGCAAGACTTATCGTAGATGGCATAATAAGTCACACCCGGACAAGGTCGGGTTATACTGCTAGTATATCTATGAAATGAAGCTGGAAAAAAATTGCGATGTGTATCAGTATATATGTGCGCGCGCCCACCATTCTTTTTTTTTTTCACGCTTAAAGTCCGATATAATCTTACTCTACACTATCTGGATGGCATTTGTACAAAGTTTCACTAAAAATACCTATTTTTCTAAAAGGTATGAAGAAAGAAAAAGTTACAATTTTGGCTAGGAAAAAAAGTCACACTTAATTTATGGTGGCCGGATCCGGACAAAACCCCTGTAACTTTATTACCGTGACTTTTTTTTACCTGGGTTCTCATAATCTATACCATCTGAAAGACACTCATCGAAAATTTCATTAAATAAACACACTTTTTTTCTGAGTTATGATAAATCAAAGTCGATAGGGGTGGATGGTGCACTCTTGCCTCTGAAATGAAGACAAAATATAACAAGTACCGTTCCACCTTCATTGTCTGTCATTCCATACTGTCGTGTCAATTTTCTTACTTTCATGTTTTAAACCTTTAAATTGCACGATTCCCCGTAGTACTATGCTTTTACTTTAGCAAACAGTTCCCCTTTAAATAAGTTGCTTATCAAATTCTGTTGAACAGAATCCTTTAAGCTAGTTATATATAATTAACCTTGATTTTCTCAGAGATTAACCGCAACAGCTTATCTGCTAAATTGGTTTAGTAATTTCTTAACTAACCTCAGTCACACACTTAAAACGCGTGAACAGACAGAAGTTTCTTCTTTCTTTATTTTTGTTCTCTTTACTTTTAGACTTAGTTACAAGTAACCGTTAGTAGTAGCAAGATCTATATTCATCTTAGACGAACTGTAAACATGGACGTTTATTATTTTTAGTTAGGCGGAAGTATCTCGGGTTTCGTACTAAGAAATCTTGTTGACTGTTAACCGAAAACTGTACAATTGAAACGTGATTCCGATTGTTTCCAGTAAATATCTCCTGTTTCACCCAATGTTGGCAGAACTACCAGTATTCCAGATTTACTTCTACGACTTGTTGAAAGCAGTTTTATTCAATCAGTCTGCTTAAATCTACGTAAATGTAACTGGTAGTTACTATACTGCGGGTTAAGTATCATAAATCTTTTCATTCGGAATGTATCCATTTCTCTCTCTCTCTCTGTCACACACACACTTATCTTTCATTTATACTTTAAGATCACACACTGAAAACATGAGAAAATAATAACTCCATTTAACAGACTTATTATTCATGTCAGATAAGAGAATCTACTCAGCCACCTCTTAACAATCAGAAGCCATTTCAAAACTTTCGTTGGAGTTCTCGTCTCTGGATTTACAATTTCCTGTAATGGAAGTCTGGATAGTGACTTTGAAATCCATCAAAGAAGCCAAATTCTAAGTGACTTTTCAGAGATATTGCTTCACTATATTAATGTTCAAAATCTTGATTTAAACTTTATTGTTGCTATTAAACACGTCTGTTGTGATAAATCTATAGATAATATATTTCTAACTACATTAATATATAGTGGTTTCAAAATTTGGCGCAAGACCAGGGTTTTCGGAGGACGGGGTTAAGTCGATTACATGGACTCCAGTAGTCAATTCATACTTATCTTATCGAACTTGAAAGGCGAAGTCGACCTCGGAGGAATTTGAACTGAGAACGTAACGACGGATGAAATGCCTTGAAGTCAGGGCCAGATTAAGACCCATCGAGGCCCTAAGCTCTTAAAAGATTTTGATGCCTAATTCAAAATATAAACAATAACAAACCATAAAGTTAATTTCTATTTTTCAAAACGAAACAAAACACAGTAAGAGGGAAAATAATGTTTATTTTTGTATGCTCCCACTTTATTTATATTTGAAAAGTTTCCGCTAACTTTTTGGGGGTACTACTTAAATATAGAGGTCCCAACGTGTCCCATAACAATATTAAAGAGAAGTAATCTAGTTTTACCAAAACTACTGTGACTTCACATAAGCGGCCCTTGTGTAACTCGAAATGGATATTTGAATTGATAAGTCTTACTAACGATGCGCAGAAGTTGATACATTTTTTGTAAAGTGACGGAGTATTACGCACAAGAGATTTTAGATGTACAGTATGTGGACGACTAATAACACTAATTGCTGATACAAGCACAAGAGATGGGCTAAAGTAGCGTTGTCCAAGTCATAAAGGACAGACGGAAACTAAGTCTAAGGTTTAATAAAACTAGATTACCTCCCCTTAATATCGTTATGGGACACGTCGGGACCTCTATATTTAAGTAATACCCTTTTTTGAATTGCAGAGTCTTTGATCAGACCCTCAAATTTAATCTTAGGTAACACATATGCATCTACACTTAGTAGAGATAAAGGCATCCCGAATATTATTTTATCAAGTTTAAAGTGATTTCTTTTGTGCCGTAAACCATTTACCATTTCCGTGGTGCCTCCTCCTTCGCTTGGTGCCCTAAACACCTGCTTATTTTACTTGGTCAGCACAGGTGTTTTTACGTGGCACCAGCATGGGCGCTTCTTATGTGACACAAGCACAGGCACTCTTATGCGGTGCTGGCCGGTACCAGCATGGTTGCCTTTACCTGATGCTAGCACCCATGAGCCTTCAGTACTATGATCTCTCAGCTGAGAGAGAGGGACTTAGAGGAGACACCTGTATTTATGGATGACCACAATTTTACTTAACTTGACATGGCTTCTCAAGCACAGCAAACTGCCAGAAGTCTCAGTCCCATGTCATCACCTCTGTGAGGCCCAAAGTCCTGGGTCAGCCCCTTCCGCACATTCCCTCCACAATTAATGATCAGCACTTCTTGATGCAGCTGTCCGCATCCAAATGCAATGTATTTTCTTGTTTAACTCCTCTGGTTAGAACAGATATGACTTTGTCTCAATCACAACAGCAGGCGTAATGTGGGCGGTTAAGAAGTTTACTTCACAACTGCATGGCTTTGAGTTCAATCTCATTGCACAGCACTAATTAAATAAATGACGAAGGAACAGGAAATTATGAAGTTCATTGCATAAATTCTTGTTCCTTTGTCTTTTATTCACTATCTGTCTGTCTGTTTGTCTATCTACACACACACACACACGTATATGCATATGTATACATGTGTGTGTATGTATGTATATACACATACACACTTTGCATATAAATGTATACACATCCACACTTTGGTTAGTACATGGTTTGGAGTGGTTGGCGTTAGGAAGGGCATCCAGCTGTAGAAACTCTGCCAAATCAGATTGGAGCCTGGTGTTGCCATCCGGTTTCACCAGTCCTCAGTCAAATCGTCCAACCCATGCTAGCATGGAAAGCGGACATTAAACGATGATGATGATGATGATGATGATGATGATGATGATGATGATGATGATATATAGATATGTAGAGGTATGTAAACAACTGCACCTACCTTCCTAGCCCCAACAAACTATATTTTACAAAATATGTTTACTTCTCTTTATGTAATAAAAACTTTTTTTCTCAAAGTTATTCCCATAAGTTATTTCTGCTTGAAACACAAAACAGATGATTGTTGGCAGCCATTCCTAAGAGTGGATTACGTCAACATTTTAAACCTATTCTGGTGCCAAATATGCGTTGTGGATTTCTACTCTTGAAGGCTGGAATGACTAAAAGGACTTCTGTTACATAACAAGAATCTACACATAGCTTCCTTCCTCCTAGAAACTTCTTAGAAAGGACGGAATTTGCTTCTTAACTTAGCAAAGCATTAAAATAATTTCAAAACCTGAAACAATACCAAAACCATAATAATAATGATGATGATAATAATAATAATAGTAATAATAATAATAAATGAAATTTGACATAACACATCTTGAAGGTAAATACACAACAAGACGAGCATAATGCGATATATAATAAAATATAGAAGAGCAGCTGTCTGGCTTCCGTGCTAGTGGCCCGTAAATAGCACCATTTGAGCGTAATCGTTACCAGCGTTGCCTTCTAGCACTTGTGCTAGTGGCATGTTAGAAAATCATTCGAGCGAGGTCGTTGCCAGTGCCGCTGGACTGGCTCCCATGCAGGTGGCACATAAAAAACACCTTTTAGAGCGTGGCCGTTGCCAGTACCGTGTGACTGGCCCTCGTGCCGGTGGTACGTAAAAGCACCCACTACACTCTTGGAGTGGTTGGCATTAGGAAGGGCATCCAGCTGTAGAAACTCTGCCAGATCAGATTGGAGCCTGGTGCAACCTTCTGGCTTGCCAGTCCTCAGTCAAATCGTCCAACCCATGCTAGCATGGAAAGCGGACGTTAAACGATGATGTTGATGATTGACTGTGTTTATTGAACTGAAATGAAAAATATTGAAAAATGCAGAAATACAAAATCAAGATGAAAGTAAGCCAGCAAAGTTTGCTTTAGAAGCGTTGAGATGTATGGAAAGATACAGAAATAATTTTATTCTCAAACGCAGGATAGTACTAATAAAATTGCATGAACAGGATAAGCTATCCATATATTGCATGGCTGGCCAGTAACGAATTTTTCAGCAATATATAGGTGCAGTAGTGCTGTGGTAAGTAGCTTGCTTACCAACCACATAGTTCTGGGTTCAGTCCCACTGCGTGGCACCTTGGGCAAGTGTCTTCTACTATAGCCTCGGGTCGACCAAAGCCTTGTGAGTGGATTTGGTAGACAGAAACTGAAAGAAGCTTGTTGTGTGTGTATGTATATATATATTGGGGGAGTGGGTAAAAACTTGTAGTTATTTTATTGACTCTGAAAGGATGAAAGGCTAAGTTGACCTTGAACTCAGAGTTTGAACTCAGAATGTAAAAACGGATGAAATGTCATCAAGCGTTTTGTCCAGTCTGCTAACGATTCTGCCAGCCAACTGCCTTTCAGATTTTACTACAAGGCAATTTTGGAGGAGTGGGGTTAGTTGATGGCATTGCCTCACAGTACTAGGCTGGTACTTACTTTATTGACACCTCCACCCCACCCAAGAGGATGAAAGACAAAGTTGACTTTGGCAGGAATTGAACTCAGGACGTAAAGAGTTGGAAGAAATGCTATCAAGCATTTTATCTGACATGCCAATGGTTTTGCCAGCTCACCACCTTAATAATAATATCAACAATAATTGTTTTTGTCCAACCTCTGCCAGCATGGAAAGCGGACATTAAATGATAATGATTCAGACACAAGTCCAGCAATTTTGATAGAACGGCATTAGTTTTGTTGTAGTTGTTGGTGATGGTGGAGGGTGAGGGTAGGACAAAGAAAAGGTGGGTGCATTTGGTTGCTTATGACTGAGAACATCCAGAGCCACCTACAGGATTGATGCAAGAAGCAGTTCTCTTTCTGAATAGAGATATCAAAATTATTAGAGGTGTCAGTGAAATAAATGTAAACTATAGGCATAGGAGTGGCTGTTTGGTAAGTAGCTTGCTTACCAACCACATGGATCTGGGTTCATTCCCACTGTGTAGCACCTTGGGCAAGTGTCTTCTACTATAGCCTCGGGCCGACCAAAGTCTTGTGAGTGGATTTGGTAGACGGAAACTGAAAGAAGCCTGGCATATATGTATGTATGTGTATATGTTTGTGTGTCTGTGTTTGTCCCCTCAACATTCCTTGACAACTGATGCTGGTGTGTTTACATCCCTGTAAATTAGCAGTTCAGCAAAAGAGACCAATAGAATAAGTACTAGGCTTACAAAGAATAAATCCTGGGGTCGATTTGGTTGACTAAAGGTGGTACTCCAGTATGGCCACAGTCAAATGACTGAAACAAGTAAAAGAGTATTTTTCAATAATGGATATAAATTATTTTCTAGAGATCAAAGTATCCAGGAGATCAGAACATTGCTGGAATTAAAAGATAATCTGAAAATATCGGTATAGAAAATATGGAAACATAAAAGAAACACAAACCATCTTTATCAAAAAACTTTTCTGATGCCTTTAAATCAGGATCCAAGGTGATTGATCTATCAGAATTGATATCGATGTTGTAGAATAAAATCAGTGCATCTTTAACAGAACCATATTTGTCCTTGTTAAATTTGGTCAGGAATTCTTCAGTACTAATTGCCTGGTCGTCTGTGAAAGGAGAACACAATAATGAAGAATTTAATGACTGAATGATGGAAAAAATAAACAAAGACTAAAGAATAATTGGAAATCCTGGTTGTAAATCAAAACCAATTAGTCGGAGGAGAGGTAAAATTGAGATAATCAATAATTACAATTGTTATTGTTAATAAAGCAGATGGGCGTTAATTGAAAGGAGTGGCTGATTGGAAGGTTAATAAACATAAAACTGTGATCAATTTGTCTATTTTTAGTCTTCCATTTTGTAATTATTAAATGAAAAGAAGGAGGAAATCGTTATTACAGTTGACGGGTAGGGGCTGGGGTTTGATAATACAGTTGACGGGTAGGGGCTGGGGTTTGATAATACAGTTGACGGGTAGGGGCTGGGGTTTGATAATACAGTTGACGGGTAGGGGCTGGGGTTTGATAATACAGTTGACGGGTAGGGGCTGGGGTTTGATAAAACATTCCCTATTCTTCATAAAACATGTCCTCCCGTGCTCTGCCGTTTCTTATGTTTTAATGCACTCCTAAGGAATTCATCATTGTCATCGTCATCATCATCACTTAACGTCCGCTTTCCATGCTGGCATGGGTTGGACAGTTTGACTGAAAACTGGTAAGCTGGGGAGCTGCACCAGGTTCCAGTCTGATTTGGCATAGTTTCTACAGCTGGATGCTCTTCTTAATGCCAACCCCTCTGAGAGTGTAGTGGGTGCTTTTTATGTGCCACTTGGAATATTTTGGACAGTTTATGATTGGGGATGTTCTTGTATTTAGAGGACTGCATCATTAATGTCTTTTATCTTTTACTTGTTTCAGTCATTCAGACTGTGGCCATGCTGGGGCACCGCCTTGAAGAATTTTAGTTGAATGAATTGACCCCGGTATTTACATTTTTTAAGCTTGATACTTATTCTGCCGGTCTCTTTTGCCAGACTGCTAAGTTACGGAGATGTAAATACACCAACACTGTTTGTGAAGCAGTGATGGGGGACAAACACAGACAGACAGACAGACAGACACACACACACAGACGAAGTGCTTCTTTCAGTTTCCATCTACAAAATCCACTGACAAGGCTTTGGTTGGCCTGAGTTATAACAAGATATTCGCCCAAGGTACCACGCAGTGGGACTGAACTCAGAACCATGTGGTTGGGAAGCAAGCTTCTTACCACACAGCCCTGCCTGCCCCTTTGTATATGTTCACATATTTTGTATGCTATGTATATGCTTATCTTAATTAACTCTCCTTTTCTCCTTTTCTCCTCCTCATCCTTGTATGTAAACCCCAACATGTTGTAAGCTGTCCTAATGTATCTGATGGCTCTGTTACAAATAAACCATCATCATCATTATCATCATTATTATTATAAAGCTTATTACATTCTACTTTGCTTAGCAGCGATGTTATCTTCAAGTTTGGTGACAAGTTTCTTTGAATCTCCAGAATTTTTCTTAGGATTCTTGCCGAATGCAAGATGGCACTTACTTTGCAGGTCACCAGCGCAAGTGTCAATTCCAATCTATTTCAGTCTCTTAGGTAGCAGTTGAGTGTCATGCTAATTGCATCAATTAACACAGGAATAATTGACTTCCACAATCTCCTCATCTCTTGATAGTTTGCAATTTTCTAAATTCATTTGGCATCCATCCTATTATCATATGGTATTGTAAAGTCTATGATCTTAAAGTATTTAGATTATTATTATTATTATTATTATTATTATTATTATTATTATTATTATTATTATTATTATTATTATTATTATTAGATTCGATTGTATAGATATTTTATTCGTTGAACAATATTTCAACAGTACGTCTGTCTTTGTCAAGTTCAAAACAAGAGGTGATTAAAAGTTCAAAATTTCAGAAATTTAAACATAAAGTATGAACGAGAGTAACCAGTGTCCATACGTTGATGGAATGACGTTTGGATGCTGGTTACTCTCGTTCATACTATACGTTTAGATTTCTGTAATTTTGAATTTTTAATCACCTCTTGTTTTGAACTTGACAAAGACAGACGTATTGTTGAAATATTGTTCAACGAATAAAACATTTATACAATCAAATTGCGCTCTTTGTCTAGACTGTTTACCTTTGTGAAGAGTTACGTCAATCCTTTTTAAAATATATTATTAATACTATTATTATTATTATTATTGTTATTAAGGTGATGAACTGGCAGAATGGTTAGCACGCCGGGCAAAATACTTTGCAGCATTTCGTCCGTCTTCACGTTCTGAGTTCAAATTCCACCAAGGTCAACTTTGCCTTTCATCCTTTCAGAGTCAATTAAATAAGTACCAGTTACACACTGGGGTCGATGTAATTGACTTAATCGCTTTGTCTGTCCTTGTTTGTCCCTTCTATGTTTAGCCCCCCTGTGGGCAATAAAGAAATAAATTATGGCAGTGAAACATGGGCTGTAACTGCTGAGGACATACGTAAGCTCGCAAGGAATGAAGCCAGTATGCTCCGTTGGATATGTAATGTCAATGTGAATACCCGTCAGAGTGTAAGTATCTTGAGAGAAAAGCTGAACATTAGAAGCATCAGTTGTGGTGTGCAAGAGAGACGATTGCGCTGGTATGGACATGTGGTGAGAATGGATGAGGATAGCTGCGTGAAAAAGTGCCACACCCTAACAGTTGAGGGAACCCGTGGAAGAGGTAGGCTCAGGAAGACCTGGGCTGAGGTGGTGAGGCAAGACCTTCGTACATTGGGCCTCACCGAGGCGATGACTACTGACTGAGACCTTTGGAAATGTGCTGTGCGTGAGAAGACCCAGCAAGCCAAGTAAGATCGTTGCCTGTGCCCCTGGCACATAAGATGCACAATTTTGAGCGTGGCCGTTGCCAGTACCGCCTGACTGGCTTCCGTAGGATTTTCGAGCGAGATCGTTGCCAGTGCCCCTAGACTGGCTTGTGCGGGTGGCACATAAAAGACACCATTTCGAGCGTGGCCGTTGCCAGTATCGCCTGACTGCCCTTCGTGCAGGTGACACGTAAAAGCACCTACTACACTCTCTGAGTGGTTGGCGTTAGGAAGGGCATCCAGCTGTAGAAACTCTGCCGAATTTAGATTGGTGCCTGGTGTTGTCATCCGGTTTCACCAGTCCTCAGTCAAGTCGTCCAACCCATGCTAGCATGGAAAGCGGACGTTAAACGATGATGATGATGATGATGATTATTATTAAGACAGTGAGATGGCAGAATCGTTAGTGCCTCAGACAAAATGTGTAGCAGTATTTCTTTTGGCTCTTTACATTCTGGGTTCAAATCCAGTCGAGGTCAATTTTGTTTTGCATCCTTTCAGGGTTAATAAAATAATGTGCCAGTCAAATACTAGAGGTCAATGTTATTGATTTATCTCTCCCACTACAGTTGCTGGCTCTGCTAATATTTGAAAACAAATTATTAATTTAAAGGTGACACATTAAAAGCTTTCTTTTTTAACAAAGAGACATTTTCTAATCTAGCTTTGTAAAACTGTAAAACCCACATGAAGAAAGCTGCTACAAAATTGTTTGACTTGCTAGAAATACCTGCCAGACACTAGCGTAGCCAGAGTGTGTGCTATCTAGAGCAGCCCTTCTGTTTGCTGCCCCTGAACCCCACAAAAGACACATAGCCTAAAACCAGATGAAAAGTGCCACCTGGGGTGGACCACCCCTAGCGTTTCCCTGCTGGCGTTACGCTAGTGCAGCCAGTCTTCCCACTATAAAAGGAAGGACAAGTATGAAAAAATAAAAAATGAATGTATGTTATGTTCATGCCTGGAATGCTTTTGACATTAGGTCTTCTAGATTAGGAATGGCTAAGCAACAATAACAACAACACCAGCAACAACTTTGTAAAAGTGTGAAGTGAAGAACTTACTGTCTGAATCAAAAGACATGAAAGCCGATTCCAGTTCTGTGTAAGTGAGTTGTTGGTCTGTGTTGTTGTCAGCTAATATGAATAACTTTCTGGCTTCATTCTTGTTTTTCTGTCTATCACTTGGATGACATCTGAGAAACAGTGGAGAAATATAATATGACATAAATCAATACATACATACATATATATATATATATATATATATATATATATATATATATATATGTGTGTGTGTGTGTGTGTGTGTGTGTGTGTGTATAGGGTTAGCCAAAAGTCACCCGACAGTAAATCAAAATTCCATAAATACTATCTGTAATTCTGTGTTGACTTGAATGGAAGAATGTGTCGCTCAAGAAAGACTTCAGTTTGAACAGTTTTCATGATGTTCCATATTTAGATGCTTTTATTAAATTCATTCAATTGTTAAACATAAGATAAATCTTAGAATTAAATGGTTTTGATTTACTGTCAGGTGACTTTTGGCCCACCCAGTATATATATATATATATATATATATATATATATGTAAATATATAAAAACAAAAAGATAAAGAGAGCAAAGGTAAGGTTGGAGAAGTATTTTATGGATAGAGTCTTACAGCTGTTTCTGGGAAGATCCAGTACTTCCCTTCATCGGAGACAGAAAAAATAGAGTAATCTATTGTTATATCCATCGGCGGATATTTTTAGTATGAAGTGGTAAAGAGTGTGATGTGCTGAAAAAAGAGAGAACAGTACTTGAAGTGTAGTTTCATTCCAGTAGTAAATATCCGTGTAGAAATCCGTGCAAAGTAATCCATGTGTGGATAATCTGGAAATTTATGTTGGAGCGAAAGTTGATATAGCATAGATAGCAGAGGTACATATATTCCATATTGCGATGGATTTTTGCTTGTTTACTTGAAGAATGGCCAAGTCAACTGAAAAGTGAGTGGTAATTAGGTCAAGTCATGAAGACAGAATGTGAAAGGGGATAGAGGAGAGATAGAGGCGGAGGATGGTAGCGATATATTTATGGTCAGTTGGTCTTAACAGGGTAGAGGGGATGAGCATATAGAGTGAAGGAGGAATAGGGGGATGAGGTTAAAAGGTCTAGTGAGTAGGAAGGAATGCGTGTGTGTAGTATATAGGTGGTGGGGGTATGAGTGATAAACCAAGGACAGAGATAAAGAGAAGGGATGGGTGGGAAAGGTAGTTAGTAGTATCAAATTCTAGAATGCAGCCAAACCTATTTATAGATGGTGGAAAGGGATTGAAAGAAACGACTTAGTCTGTATGTGTTGGTGGTGTTCTTGTGAATTTGAGAGTAGAAGAAATAGATTTGGTGGTATATGTGTGGTGAGATGATCGAAAGGAAATAATCCTATTCAAAAGATGGCGAAAGATGGATGTTTTTGCCAGGTTGAATAGGTTGCCTGTGGGGGGTTGTGTGATTATGTTGCGTGATCGTTTGTGCAATTTTGCTTGTGATAGAACCTAGATGTGTGAAAAGAGCGGTGGTTGCAGTTGCTAAACACTTCGTTATATCGATTAAGTAGAGTGGGAGAATTGCATTTTAAAATATGGAACGCCTCCGTCAGGCAAAGCTTGCAATTGGAGCGCTGGCCCTGGTATGGAGTTCCAGAATCTAAGATGGACCATTTTAAGGTGTATTGGGTAATTTTGTTTTTGAGGTGATGAATATGATTGGCTAATGTTGTAGATTTACTGTGTTTGTCATATCTAAAAGAGTGCATGTGGGCTGTGTAGCGATGTTTAAAGTTTATAGTTGCACCAATGTACGTGGCAGTAGAGTTATGTAATAGATTTTTCACGGTGCATTTATATATTACATTGTATCTTACACAATGTGTTTGAAGCGGACAGATAGTCCCGGAGCGACAGTTACAAGTGTAGGAGGCTAGAGGGTTGCGTATGCTTGTGGTTGAGTTATTATTATTGGAGGATATGTTATTAGGGGATGTAATATTATCCACACATGGATTAATTTGCACGGATTTCTACACGAATATTTACTACTGGAATGAAACTACACTTCAAGTACTGTTCTCTCTTTTTTCAGCACATCACACTCTTTACCACTTCATACTAAAAATATCTGCCTATGGATATAATAATAGATTACTTTATTTTTTCTGTCTCCGATGAAGGGAAGTACTGGACCTTCCCAGAAACAGCTGTAAGACTCTATCCATAAAATACTTCTCCAACCTTACCTTTTCTCTCTTTATCTTTTTGTTTTTATATATTTACATATACACACGCTAATACATGACTTATAATACCCAATCCTGTTCATACAACGACTGGGGCAAATTAGTCGGTATACAGCACTTACTTGGTATTACCTGTATCCTCCTGGGTTTGGTTAAATCCAATACCCTCCTCACTCAACCTTATATATATATATATATATATATATATATATATATATATATATATATATATATATGCATACTTACATACATACATACACACACACACACACACATGGAAGTGAGTTTTTTTCTTTCTTTTACAGGTTATTTCGCATGCTTTCAATGAATGTGACATTGAAATTACACATAAACGGCCCCTTTCTGTCAAAAGGGCAGAGGAACTCATGAGTAGTCAACATACACACATACAAATATATTTACATAGAGAATGAAAAATACAGATTATGAAGAAGGGAATAAATAATTTCTTAACTTGACAGCTGTTTCAGGAAGCTCAGATTTACACAATAATCATAATGTTCATCTTTTGCAAATGGAATATGC
>NC_142928.1:4220566-4235566 GCF_046866305.1 Octopus bimaculoides | reverse complement strand
TGGAAAGAGAGAAAGAGAAAGATGTTTTTTGGCAAAACAAACCATTCATCTTGTGACCATTATTATAAAACCCTGCCATGGTCATCTTTGCCTTTCATCCTTTTGGGGTCGATAAAATAAGGACCAGTTGAACACTGGAATCAATGTAATCGACACATCCCCTCCCCCAAAATGGCTGCCCTTGTGGCAAAATTTGAAATCATCATCATCATCATCATCATCATTATATATTATTATTATTATTAAGGCAGTTAGCTGGCAGAAACGTTAGCACGCTGGGCGAAGTGCTTAGTGACATTTCGTCTGTCTGCATGTTCTGAGTTCAAATTAAACTGGGTTCGCCTTACCTTTCATTCTTTCAGGGTTAATAAAATTAGTACCAGTTGAGCGCTGGGGTCGATGTAATCAACAATCCCTTGCCTCAAAATTTCAGACCTTATGTCTATAGTAGAAAGGATTATTATTATTATTAATAAGGCATTGAGCTGGCAGAATCATTAGCATGCTGGGGCCAAAATGCTTGTCAGCACTTTGTCCTTATGTGCAGAGTTCAAATTCCACTGAGGCTGGCTTTGTCTTTCATCCTTTAGGGGTCAATAGAATATGTACCAGCTGAGCATTGTAATTGATGTAATCAACTTCCCCACCACCAAAGTTGCTGGCCTTGTGCCAAAATTTGAAACCATTACTCATCATCATCATCATCACCATTATTTAACGTCTGTTGTCCATGCTGGCATGGGTTGGACAGTTTGACTGGTCTGGCACCAAGATCCAGTCTGATTTGGCATGGTTTCTACGGCTGGATGTCCATCCTAACGCCAACCACTCTGCGAGTGTAATCGGTGCTTTTACATACTACCGGCATGTGTGCCATTTGCGTGACACCCTGTGTTGGACTGTGATTTTACTCAGGTTGATAGGTCTTCTTCTTGAACACGACATAATGCCAAAGGTCTTGGTCATTTCCTCCATAAGGCCCAACACTCAAAAGGAGCTTGGCCACTTTGCTTCCATGAGGCCCAACATTCAAAAGGAACTCAGCCACCTCGCCTCCGTGAGGCCACTTGAAATTATTTTTGTTAATTTGTGAGAATTGGTGCAGACTGCTTGAAGGGTAAAGAAATTGTCTTTACAACCATTGTGATTTCAGGTTCTGTCCTACTGCACAGCACCTTTGGCCAAGGGTCTTCTATTATAGTCTTGGGCCAACAAAGAGTTTGTGAGTGAATTTGATAGATAGAAACTGTGAGGAAGCTCAGTTCTATATTTAAAAGATGAGGAATTATGTACATTATTTACATTATTTACATTTGACAGATATTTGTCCTTATCTTGTTTGTTGTTAACACAACGTTTCGGCTGATATACCCTCCAGCCTTATTCAGGTGCCTTGGGGAAATTTCGAACCTGGGTTCTCATTCCTAAGGTATTTTTCAATGTTATTATTATTATTATTCAGGTCACTGTCTAGAATCGAACTTGGAATCTTGGGGTTAGTAGCTTGTGCTCTTAACCACACCATATGTCCGTGAGCAAGCTCCTTATATATGAATGTATGGGTGCAGGTATGGTTCTGTGGTAAGAAGTTTGCTTCCCAACTTCCAGTTTCTGGGTTCAGTCCCACTGCAGGGAACCTTGGGCAAGTGCTTTCTACTATAGCCTCAGGCCAACCAAAGCCTTGTGAATGGATTGGATAAATGGAAACTGAAAGAAGCCCATCGTATATATATGTGTGTGTGTGTGTTTGTGTCTGTGATTGTCCCTCCATCACTGGTTGACATCTGGTGCTGGTGTGTTAATGGTTCGGCAAAATAGACTGATAAAATAAGTATTAGACTTATGAAATAAGTCCTGGGATCGATCTGTTCAAGTGAAATGCTTTAATGCAGGGTGCCCCAGCATGGCCACTGTCCAATGACTGAAAGAAGTAAACAAATAGAAGAGTATTTCCTTGATATATATCTGATTGCTTTAAACGTGTATGAAGTATTGATACATGGATTTATTTTAAATATGTACAAATTGTGAAGGTGCATCATAAGATCATGGTTAGGCAGTGTGTTGTGTTCATCATCATCATCATCATTGCTTAACATCTACTTCAATGCTGGCATGGGTTGGACACTTTAACTGAAAACTGGTTGCACCAGGTTCCAATCTGATTTGGCAGGTTTCTATGGCTGGATGCCCTTCCTAATGCCAACCAGTTTGAGAATGTAGTGGGTGCTTTTTAATTACCACCGGCACGGGGGCCATTCCTGAACAAAATACTTCATTTCATGTTGCCCCAGTCCACTCAGCTGTAAATGGGTCACCCAGTATTGGACTGGCATTCTCTTCAACAAGAATGTTGGCCTAACACCCCCAGGCCAGTGGGGCGGCATCATTTGAAAGCTTTTTAGCTCTCAAGTGCCATACGTGCATATTTGACCAACATTGTATTACAATGTTGGTCAATCACTTTTCATAAAACACACTGAATGGTAGCTCTCTACTCTCACTCTTCTCTTTGAGTGCCACTTGAAGTAGTTGAAGATTTGGCCAGAGAAAAAAAAAACGAAACAAGTGCATATTTGACCAACATTGTATTAGAAAGCCGGGCAGTCTGGTTGATACTGTAATGTCGAAAGTATTGATACAATCTTTTGATTTATTTTAAATGCAGATAACCGATTGATACATATCTGATAGATTTATTTTATGTGCATAGATTATTACTACATATCATCATCATCATCATCATCATTTAACGTCTGCTTTCATGCTGGCATAGGTTGGACAGTTTGACCAGAGTTGGTCAGCTGGAGAGCTGCCCAGGCTCCGATTGTCAGTTTTGGCATGGTTTCTACAGCTGGATGCTGCAGCTAATGCCAAACACTTTACAGAGTTTAATGAGTGCACAGGCTCTTTACACATGGCACCAGTATGAGTGCTTTTTATCTTGCACCAGCACAGGTGCTTTTAATAAATAAAGAATTTATGCTGTAAGGTATTTGATATTCTTGTAATTGTCTATGTTACTCAAATATACTGCACTGGCCACTTTGAGTTATTTCAGGGTGGTGGTGACAGCAATAGTGATTGTGCATATTACCTTTTAAATGTCAGACTAGAAGGGAAAAAAATCTCACAGGTAAATGTGAATGTGGAGTCTCTTGTCCACCAGTTTCAGCATAGCCCCTGTCTTCCCTTCTTCCTTGTCACATGATGACATTATGCAAAATTGTGATTATAAGAAATCATAAACAATACCTTTTAAAAATTATTTCAGTTTATAGTTAAAGAAGCAGACAAGATTTATTTAGTCTCTCAATCCAGCCACTCACTTTTCATAAAATACACTGAATGGTAGCTCTCTACACTGAGGGAGCCTCTACATGGTCTCTGAGCCTTCTAGAAATGACAGCCAACTTTCCCTCAAGTCACAGTATATCACCTATAAAGAATTCCCCAGAATTGGCATACTATTAAAGAATAGGCAATCTGATTGTCCGGGGACAAGAAGACAGCAGAAGACATGCGCTTCTATCTCAACAACTGTCATCAGCACAGCCATTGCCTGGTTTATATCCAGCTGATGATACAGAGACAGACAGACAGACAGACAGACAGACAGAGTCAAGCTAAAAGAATTTATTCAATGTTATCCTTGGCTGAATTAACAATTGTTTTATTTACAATTGTGACTGCATTTTAACCCTCATTTCCTCTTCATACATTTTACTGTTATACATAAAAGTATCCAATCACACAGAACCTATCAGAGAGGGTGGGGTTGAACCCATAGACGCAGCACACAAAAGTCAGGTTAATTTTATGAAGCAATGCATTTCCTGTCAACCTGTAATCACCTTTCTGATATCAAACCTTTCATATGTGTGTGTGTGTTTGTATGCATATATGTATGTATGTATATATATTTATGTATATCTGTAAATGTATGTTTGTATAGCAACTAGAAATTATAAAACAAAAAGAAGCTAAAAGTAACAAAGAAAGAGGAAAACTGGTTTGGTCGATGGCAACATGTTCAACAAGATGTTAATCTAATTGCCATGTGTTTTGCTTTTGTATATTAAAATTGATTGAAGCAGCAGACTGCAGACTCACCTAATATAAGACGTGGGGCTGGAGAGGATGATGGCAGCAACAAGGACTACAATACTGGTCACCTGATAAAGAAATATATAAAAAAACGTGAACAATTAACAAACAGCTTTATAACAACTTACTAATTAGAATGACGAGTGATGCGTGCAAAGCTGAGTAAATAAGATACAACAGGAAATAGATTGGAGATATAAATCATGAGAGGAATTTCCTTAATGCTTCTATTGTTTCTTTCCACCTATTGCTTACTCTAGTATCTAGAGAGGGTCATTAGGCCAATAATAAACACACACACTGGTTTAATATCACTTCTTTATTATAAGTCAGTTGGTTAGTTATTTAACCAGCTAATTGCTTGTTTGTTTAACCCTTTAGCATTCAGATTATTCTGTCAATTATAATGCTTATTTATTCACATTGCTTTGAATTAGGGGACCCCCTTCGGTCATGAATGACCATAGGATTGCACTTAGAAAGTTACCCTCCTAGGCACAAGTCTGGGCAAAGTTGTTTAAGGAAGACCAGCAGTGACCCATTCATACCAGCATCCCCTCTCTATATCACTCATGTTATCCAAAGAAGGGTAAAGGGGCCAATACAGCTTGGCACCAGTGACATCGCAACTCATTTCTACTGCTGAGTGAACTGGAGCAATGTGAAACAAAGTGTCTGGGAATTGAACTCACTACCTCATGATTTTGAGCCCAATACTCTAACCAGTCTCTAACCTTCACTGCTTTGAATTAATTCATGCATTTTCCTCATAGCTTCAAGATTTCTATGATGTGTTTGTTTACTTTTAGAATAACATTGCAGGGTAGGTGTAAGATTCTTGATCTGGTTAGTTTGAAAACAAAACAGGTAGAATGTGTAGGCTGGATATGGCCTGATTACACGCTAAGGGGTTAATCTGTTGATTAAACAATCAATCAGTTGTTTGTCGAAGCCCTTTCATTACCATTTGTGACCTCATCAGTGACATTGCCCCCAGTCTTCCAGGTCTGCTATATAAACGAAAATGAGGTAAGAGGGATAACTCATGGTGGCCAATGACATGTATCCGAACAATGTAGATATATGCAGGTATATCAAATACCATACAATATAAATTTTTGATTTATTAAAATTATAGGTGGTTCTAGAGGATACTTCATAATTACCCAATGGCAGTTGAGACCAGGTCCACTTGAGAAGGGGAGATAATCCCAAGAGTCAAGGATTATCCAATTGTTATCCAAGGGAAAGGCAAAGATCGATACAGCTTGGCAACTGAGACGTCACAACTCATTTCTACAGCTGAGTGAACTGGAGCAACATGAAATAAAGTGTCTTGCTCAAGAACACAACACGCAACCCAGTCTGGGATTCGAACTTACAACCTCACGATCGTAAGCTCGACACACTAACCACTGAGCCATGCACCTTCACACACACACACACACACACACACACACACACACATATATATATATATATATATACATACACACATACACATGTACACATGTATGTATGTGTGTATATAAATATATCGCATAACATGCACCCTGAGATATTTTCTATCAGTGCTATTATCCCCCCCCCTCCCTCTCTCTCTCTTTGATCCTTTCTCTCTCATTATTCGCTACCAGTTATGCTATTTAAAACACTTGATGCAGCTAACTATCAAAGAAAAATCTCAAAGGAGTAATAGAATCTTAATTATGATAGCGGCAGCTGTGGTAGTAGTGGTGCCAGCAGTAACGAGAGTTGTGGGAGTAACAGTGGTGGTGGTGGTGATAGTAGTAGTAGTAGTAATTTTCGCTAGTAACATTCCATCAATAGTCATTCATATTATCAGTGTGTACAGCCTCCCTATCCCAAGAACCTCTCAGGTTTTGATATTCCGATTTATTCCTTTTACAGATTGCCTTGTATAAGTGTTCTGGCCGTTAATACATTGTGGTGTACAGGTTGATAGTATCATGGCGGCAGTTTCAGACAGCTGCCTGTGATGTTCGTCATATCTCTGGTGTTAATTTCATTGAAATTTGCCTCTTAGTCAGAGAAGGAAAACAAAAACCTTGCAGCAATTGTTAACTACTTAAAAAGGGGGGAAATAACTTCAAGAAATTAAGAATTAATTTCACAGAAAAATTTACTTTGATTTCTATGGTGGTGGTGGTGGTGGTCGTCGTCATAGGAATGGACAGTAGGTATTGTTGGTTTTTGGCCCTCATTGAAAAAAAAGCCTACGCTCTTAACTACTATGCCATATGCCCATGGGCATATGGCGTAGTGATAATAACATCGAAAACTACCTTAGGAATGAGAACCCAGGTTTGAAATTTCCCCAAGACACCTGATGAAGGCTGGAGGGTATATCAGCCGAAATGTTGTGTTAACAACAAACAAGATGAAGACAAATATCCATCAAATGTAAATAATGTAAATAATGTACATAATTCCTCATCTCTTAAATATAGAACAGAGCTTCTTCACAGTTTCTATCTACCAAATTCACTCACAAACTCTGAGTGAATTATAATGTAAATAATATATATATTACATAGACACACACACACTCATATATTCCAGTTTTCATATTGTCTGATGATCATAAACATGAAATTCGAATAAGTTGATGCAAGATGGTAGCTGTCATAACCATAAATAACTTTTGCCACTTGGCATAGAGTTCTATTTTGAACTTCTCACTTATTACCAAGTACACTACACACACACACACACACACACACACACACACACACACACACACGTCTATATATATATATATATATGTATATATATATATGTATATATATATATATATATATATATATATATATATATATATTTAAAATCTACAATTAAGAGCCCTCTCTACTCGCTGGCGGTACCTACCCACCACCACTACCCATTTTCCTTTATTCAAAAATTCTTATCGCTCCTTAAAATTATGGCTTTTAAGTGTTGATTTCTCAGCCCAAGAATTACAGCGTGATGTGCTGCTTGACTGGTCCCCCCTCTCTCTCTCTCTTTATATATATATATGATGATGATGATGATGATCTTTTCTCCCGCCATGCCTCTGTCTACCCCTCCATCCTCTCTCTCCCCCTTCGTAGTTTTTCCTTTAAGGTCTTCAGGTTCTGGCTATATATAAATGAGAAACCCATTCTAAATTATCTCGCTGACGTACTACGACGAAATACCCAAGATGCAGATAAGATAGAGATTTTTATTTATTTACGGCCTCAAACATCTCAATACCTTGCGCTTTAGTTTTGTCCCTTATTATTTATCTTGTTTCTCTCCATGAAATTCAATTGAATTCAGTTGTTGTCTTAAATTCATGCTTATTCATTTTCTAAGCTTCCTAAATTCATGCTACGTTATATTCTAATCACCCAGAATTCATTGCTCTTTTAAAAAATTACGATTTATGCATTGTTGTCTCTCAAATATTTAAAATCTACAATTAAGAGCCCTCTCTACTCGCTGGCGGTAACCCGCCCTCCCACCCCCTCCACCGGAAGTTCATTCGTCTGTCATCCCTCTGTCATCCCACCCCCTCCACCGGAAGTTCATTCCTCTGTCATCCCACCCCCTCCACCGGAAGTTCATTCCTCTGCCATCCCACCCCCTCCACCGGAAGTTCATTCCTCTGTCATCCCACCCCCTCCACCGGAAGTTCATTCCTCTGTCATCCCACCCCCTCCACCGGAAGTTCATTCCTCTGTCATCCCACCCCCTCCACCGGAAGTTCATTCCTCTGCCATCCCACCCCCTCCACCGGAAGTTCATTTCTCTGTCATCCCGCCCCCTCCACCGGAAGTTCATTTCTCTGTCATCCCGCCCCCTCCACCGGAAGTTCATTCCTCTGTCATCCCACCCCTCCACCGGAAGTTCATTCCTCTGTCATCCCACCCCTCCACCGGAAGTTCATTCCTCTGTCATCCCACCCCCTCCACCGGAAGTTCATTCCTCTGTCATCCCACCCCTCCACCGGAAGTTCATTCCTCTGTCATCCCACCCCCTCCACCGGAAGTTCATTCCTCTGTCATCCCACCCCCTCCACCGGAAGTTCATTCCTCTGTCATCCCGCCCCCTCCACCGGAAGTTCATCCCTTTGTCATCCTGTCAACCTCGGCTGTCTCCCGGAACCCATCTAGTGGCCTTGGCCATCCTCTCCCCTACCTTTGGGTAGCGCATTAAGGTTGAGAAATGTTTGCAGGTTGTAGGTAATGTTTTGCTTATGAATTCTTCCAATTGCAAGTTTTCTTTTCAGGTACACGACACTGCTTTTCCTCTTCCCAGGCTACAGGCCCACACCCCCAACACCCATACTGTTAGGATTGGCACTCTCAACGTCGGCACGCTGAAAGGTAGATCTGGTGAAATTGTTGAGATGCTTGAACGGAGATGCGTAGATATGTGCTGCATCCAGGAAGTAAGATGGAGAGGAGGTTCTGCAAGGTTCCTCACAGGCAAAGAACACAGGTACAAGATTTTCTGGGCAGGGAACACTGACGGGGTCGGGGGCGTAGGAATACTTCTAGCGGAGAAATGGGTGGATAAGGTAATCGAGGTCGTTAGAGTAAGTGACAGAGTACTTAAGATCAGACTAGTGCTTCATCATAGATTAGCTACTGTCATCTCAGCCTATGCACCTCAACCTGGGCTACCAGATGGTCTGAAAGACCAATTCTATGACACCCTCTTGCAAACTACCTCGTCGACGAGTGACAGGGACCTTCTCTTTGTGGCTGGAGACTTCAACGGTCATGTCGGACGTCGTGCTGGGGGCTTCCATGGCATACATGGAGGCTATGGCTTCGGTTCCCGCAACGAGGAGGGAACCAGACTGCTGGAGTTCTGTGATGCAACCAATCTTATGGTCTGCAATACCAACTTCAGGAAACCTGCCAGTCACTTAGTCACCTACCGCTCCGGCAGACACTCTAGCCAAATCGACTACATCCTCGCCAGAAATAGGGAAAGAGGGCGGCTTATAAATGCCAAAACCTACCCTGGCGAAGAATGTACCCCACAACATAGATTAGTAGTTAGCGACTTTGGGATCAAGGCAAAATGGGTGCCCAGAATTAGACAGGCTTGGAGAAGAAGGGTGTGGAAGCTTAAAGACCCTGCAAACGGACAGAGACTTAGAGACAAGTTACTTGAAGCATTTAACGAAATAGAAGGGGATATAGCATCATACAACGTGGAAGACAATTGGAGATTTCTGCGGGACAACCTGTTGAAAGCCACCGACCAGATTTGTGGGTGGTGTAAGGTCCCCTCCCAACCCAGAGTAACGTGGTGGTGGAACAAGGAGGTAGACAGGGCTATTAGACAAAAGAAACAAGCTTGGAAGGACTGGAAGAACGGTGGTAGCAGGGAATTGTACCAATGTGCCAGAAGGGAGGCTAGGCGACAGGTTTATTTAGCCAGAGGGGAAGCAGATAAGGAAAGATTTGCCAATGTTCTGCGCCGTGAGGACCAAAGACTCGAGGTATTTCGGGTTGCAAGACAGTGTAGGAGAGAGAATAGTGATGTTGTAGGAGAGAAATGTGTTCGCATGGATGATGGTACGCTTGCATTAAATGAGGATGCAAAGAAAGAGGTCTGGAGATGCCACTACGATAGATTGCTTAATAAAGAGAATGAATGGGAGAAAGAGAGCCTGCCTTATGTCGACCCAATAGAGGGACCAGCTATCCGAGTTGATAGTACCAGGGTAGATAAAGCAATTAAGAGTATGAAGACCGGGAAAGCCCCCGGCCCATCAGGAATCACTGCAGAGATGCTCAAAATATCTGGCAGTGTTGGCTATAGCCTAGTCACCCGTATTACGAACCAGGTGATACACGAAGGAGTCATACCCTATGACTGGTGTAGCAGCATCATAGTCAACTGCTACAAAGGTAAAGGGGACGCTTTAGATACAAATAATTACAGAGGCATCAAGCTGTTAGATCAGGTTATGAAAGTTACAGAGAGGGTCATAGCCCAACTAATTAGGGAGCGAATCAATTTAGATGAGATGCAGTTTGGGTTCGTGCCAGGTAAAAGCACTACTGATGCCTTATTTCTAGTGAGACAGTTGCAAGAGAAATACCTAGCCAAGGATAAACCTCTGTACCTGGCTTTCGTTGACATGGAGAAAGCCTTTGACAGGGTCCCCCGATCCCTTATCTGGTGGTCAATGAGGAAACTTGGGATAGAAGAATGGCTAGTGAGAGCTGTGCGAGCCATGTACAGAGATGCGGCCAGTAAGGTGAGGGTTGGAAATGAGTACAGCAATGAATTCCGGGTAGAGGTAGGGGTCCACCAAGGTTCCGTCCTCAGCCCCCTATTATTTACCATAGTCCTCCAGGCAATCACAGAGGAGTTCAAGACAGGTTGCCCCTGGGAGCTCCTCTATGCTGATGACCTTGCCCTAATTGCGGAGTCACTATCAGAACTAGAGGAGAAGTTTCAGGTGTGGAAGCAAGGTCTAGAATTGAAGGGCCTTAGAGTCAACCTAGCTAAAACCAAAATCCTAATAAGTAGGAAGGTAGATAAAACACAAACCCCTTCAGGTAGATGGCCCTGCTCAGTATGTAGAAAAGGAGTAGGTAGTAACTCTATAAGATGTACCCGGTGCAAGCTATGGACACATAAGAGGTGCAGCAACATCAAAGGCAGGTTAACTAGCAAGTTAGTTTTTGTTTGTGGCAGATGTTCAGGTGCAATAAAGACTGCAAACAAACAGGAAACAACTTCTATCTCATTCCAGGGTGAAAAACTAGAGGTAGTCGATAGCTTCCGCTATCTGGGCGACCAAGTTAGTAGTGGGGGTGGGTGCGCTGAAAGTGTAGCTGCTAGAATAAGAATAGCCTGGGCAAAGTTTAGAGAGCTCTTACCCCTGCTGGCGACAAAGGGACTCTCACTCAGAGTAAAAGGCAGACTGTATGACGCATGCGTACGAACAACCATGCTACATGGCAGTGAAACATGGGCTGTAACTGCTGAGGACATACGTAAGCTCGCAAGGAATGAAGCCAGTATGCTCCGTTGGATGTGTAATGTCAATGTGAATACCCGTCAGAGTGTAAGTATCTTGAGAGAAAAGCTGAACATTAGAAGCATCAGTTGTGGCGTGCAAGAGAGACGATTGCGCTGGTATGGACATGTGGTGAGAATGGAGGAGGATAGCTGCGTGAAAAAGTGCCACACCCTAACAGTTGAGGGAACCCGTGGAAGAGGTAGGCCCAGGAAGACCTGGGCTGAGGTGGTGAGGCAAGACCTTCATACATTGGGCCTCACCGAGGCGATGACTACGGACCGAGACCTTTGGAAATGGGCTGTGCGTGAGAAGACCCGGCAAGCCAAGTAAGATCGTTGCCAGTGCCCCTGGACTGGTTCTTGTGCGGGTGGCACATGAGATGCACCATTTTGAGCGTGGCCGTTGCCAGTACCGCCTGACTGGCTCCTGTAGGATTTTCGAGCGAGATCGTTGCCAGTGCCCCTGGACTGGCTTGTGCGGGTGGCACATAAAAGACACCATTTCGAGCGTGGCCGTTTTCGTGCGGGTGACACGTAAAAGCACCCACTACACTCTCTGAGTGGTTGGCGTTAGGAAGGGCATCCAGCTGTAGAAACTCTGCCAAATCAGACTGGAGCCTGGTGTTGCCATCCGGTTTCACCAGTCCTCAGTCAAATCGTCCAACCCATGCTAGCATGGAAAGCGGACGTTAAACGATGATGATGATGATGATGATATATATATATATATGTTGTTGTACTTGGGGATGGTCATATTGCCAGTTTATATATATATATACACATGCAAAGACATATACACATGCATAATAGGCTTCTGTACAGTTTCTGTCAGCCAAATTTTTGTTGCAATGCATTTAACCCAAGACTGTGTTAGAGAACAGTTGCACAAAGTTCCAATGTGTGAATCGAACCTGGAACCCCATGGCTATGAAGGCAGCTTCTTAACCCCACAACCATGTCTACCTCCAAAGGCCAAGCTCTACCTAACAACATTACCCTCCCTCACCCACAAACAACTTCACACTCTGACATGACTTCTTTTGTTTTGCCCCAGGATTAACAAACACAAAATGCTGAAACAAAGTGAGAAAACAAGTATGTCTGTTCTAAGTTATCATCTCATGACTGCCATTTTGGTGCCTGTTGCCATGGTAACAGTTGGTCTTTTAACTAAAAGGCTAATTAAGATAATTAAGAACATAGGAACTACAAACACATTCTGCTTGTTTTCTTTCTCCTGAGACTAATAATTATTCGTAATTAGTTAGGGAGAAAACAAAACTTTCATAATTTAATTAACGGATTTTCTCTCACACTTTATTGTTTTCTTAATAATACTAATAATAATCTCTTGTTACGATAGGCAGAAGACCTGAAATCTTTTAGGGTGGGGGACGGTGTAAGTGAATTACAGTGACCCCAGTATTTCACTGGTACTCATTTTATTGATCTTGAAGGGATGAAAGGTGAAGTTAACTTCGGAGTTTGAACTCGGAATGTAAAGACAGATGAGATGCCATTAAGCATTTTGTAATAATAATAATAATAATAATAAATAATAATAATAATAATAACAATAATTAATAATAATAATAATGAATAATAATGATAATAATAGTAGGTATGATAAAAAATATTCAGACAAATACATAACAAAAACACCAGGACGTACAAATATATATAACATACAGAAAATTGCACTACTGGGCACTGCACACATCCTACACAAAACACTTTCAATACAGTAACCATAAGAGCATCACAGCAAACCACAGCACATACCCAAGGCACACAGAGCTGCACTCGGTAGTGAAGTGAAAGCACGTCATAAAAATAAAACTACTGAATAATAATAATAATAATAATAATAATAATAATAATAATAATAAAAGAACACTACTACAGACAGTACATGGTGGAAACACTACTACAGACAGTACATGGGAAATGACAAAGAGCTGGAAACACTATTACAGACAGTACATGGCTTTACCAAGGAAATAGATATGAAATTCGGATTAGAAAAATGTGCCAAAGCAACCCTGAAAAGAGGAAAATTAGTTAAGAGTAGCAACATCACACTAGATAAAGCCAATGAAATAAGAGAACTAGACGAAAGCCAGCCATACAAATATTTAGGAGTCAATGAACTAGATAGGATACAACACACACAAATGAAAGAAAAAATAAAGAAAGAGTACAATAGACGAGTTAGATCAATACTAAAAACAGAGCTCAATGCTAAAAAGAAGATAATAGGCATTAACACTTTAGCTGTCCCAGTTGTAAGTTACAGCTACAACATCCTTAACTGGACACTAAATGAACTAACCAAAATAGACAGGAAAACAAGAAAAATAATGATAGGATCTAGGATGCACCACCCAAAATCTGACATAGACAGGCTATATATACAACGTACAGAAGGTGGTAGGGGTCTTATACAGCTGGAAAACTATTATAAAATAACCAACATAGGACTGCAAAAATACCTACTTCAGAAGCAAGGAAAACTAATACAAATAGCCACAAAACACGAGCAAAACAAAAAACTGTTTTCAGTATTTAAGGAAGCTGACAAATACAAACAAGAAATCATACTACCTAACAAATATGAAAAAGAAGAAGAAACAACAAAAGCTATAAAACAAATGAAATCCAAACTAAAACTAGAACAGCAATGGACCATGATAAAACGATGGCAAGAAAAGCCCCTACATGGTAAATACTGGGCTAAACTAAATGCAAAAGAAATAGACAGAGAAAAATCCCAGCAATGGTTGAGAAGCTCAGGACTCAAAGCAGAGACTGAAGGATTTTTAATTGCTGCACAAGACCAAAGCCTCCCCACCAGAAATTACCAAAAACATATAATGAAAAGAAACATAACAAGTAACTGCAGAATATGTGGAGATGGACAAGAAACAATAAATCATATTATCTCTGGCTGCCCAGTCCTGGCTAAGAAGGAATATATTCACAGACACGACAGAGCTGGGACCTATATACACTGGAAGCTATGCCAACACTATGGAATAACAACAGAAAAAAGATGGTATAAACACACGCCAGAAAAGGTCACAGAAAACGAGAAAGCAACCATACTCTGGGATATGCCAATACACACAGATAGAGAAATTAAGGCAAATAGACCAGATATAGTTGTCAAAGATCATGAAGAAAAAAAATGCTTTCTAATTGATGTATCAATACCAGCAGATGACAACATTTCCCTAAAAGAAATGGAGAAACTTTCAAAATACAAAGACCTGGAAATAGAGGTAACTCGAATGTGGAATCTAAAAACAGAAACAATTCCTATCATAGTAGGTGCCTTAGGTATAATAAAAAAAATATTCAGACAAATACATAACAAAAACACCAGGACTTACAAATATATATAACATACAGAAAATTGCACTACTGGGCACTGCACACATCCTACGCAAAACCCTTTCAATACAGTAACCATAAGAGCATCACAGCAAACCACAGCACATACCCAAGGCACACAGAGCTGCGCTGGGTAGTGAAGTGAAAGCACGTTATAAAAATAAAACTACTGAATAATAATAATAATAATAATAGCACCTACCACACCTTTGGAGTGGTTGGTGTTAGGAAGGGCATCCAGCTGTAGAAACTTTGCCAGATCAGATTGGAACCTGGTGCAGTCCCTCAGCTTACCAGCCCTGGTCAAACTGTCCAACTTACGCCAGCATGGGCAACAGACACTAAATGATGATGAATGATGCATGTGTCTGTGTCTACGTTTGTCCCCACCAACATTGCTTGACAACCGATGCTGGTGTGTTTACGTCCCCATAACTTAGCAGTTCAGCAAAAGAGACTGAT
>NC_142928.1:4168066-4215566 GCF_046866305.1 Octopus bimaculoides | reverse complement strand
ATTTGTTTCAACATTCTGTGCCATGAGTTCAAATCACACCAAGGCCAATTTTGCCTTTCATCCTTTTGGGGGTTGAATAAAGAAATACCAAAGTAGTAATCCAAGGTATTGGACAGGCAGGAATCATTGGACTGGATGCTGTATGGTTCCAGTGCTTTGTGTTCTGCATTCAAACCCCTCCATGAGTGGTAGGTTTAATCCCTCACTCAAGTTAATCCCCACCCCCACCTGACTTTCAGTGGAGTTCTACTTTGTTACATGGCTTCAGGCTAGGTCCCTGATTTCAGAATATCTTTCTATGTCTCCCTCCAATGTCAGACACCTTGTAAAGCTACAACCAGGGTCCATATGACCCTTAGGGGTCAGTAGATTTTGTTGTTAAACTTTAAGAACAGCAAATTGGTTACACGTCTTCTACAATACACAAAATATTTTAACAATCTTTTAATATAATTCCTAATAATATTTGATTATAAAAACCCACCCACAAGCCCCGTGCCAGCCTATCATTACTATCCTCTAGCCCACCCCCTGACCTGTGTGTTCCACCCAGATGTAACAAGAAAGCTTTTCACTTACCCTTCCCCAACAAACCAATCTACATCTCCACATCTCTTCTCATCCTCACATTTCTTCCTTCATACACTATGCCTAGTGCTCATTCCCCAATCCTGTCTTCACAGCCCTGTTCCTCTGTATCATTGCTATCTGGTCCCCCCCCCCTCTGTACTCTATATATACCCAAGTTTTTGCCACTCACTCCTTGCCTCTTACTCGCACTCTTTAATCACACTTCCTTCACAATCTCCTGCCACTTATATTATGGCCTTTCAAACCTCAAGGGTATGCCCTGACACTCGCCACCATCTATACATCTCTCTTCCTTTACTCAACCATCCCATTTATATTCTGATCTCTGTCCCTTGTGAGTATGCCCAGCCTTTTGTCACCATTTCCATCCTGTGGTCTCCCACTCCCTCTCTCTCCTTCTCCTGCACTTCCCTCACATTGGGTAACCATGTATTTCCTTTGCGGTAGCATACCTGTTTCTGTCTTCATCCCTGATCTCTCTCTCTCTCTCTCTCTCTCTTTCTATCTCTGGCCAAGTAACTTTGTACTTCCTCTACAGCAAAACACCTGTTTCTGTCTCTCTGTTTCCTTATAACCTTTCATCATCCAACACAAGATCACCGCCTCCAATTCCCCCTCCCCTCTTGAAAGTGGGGGGTTTTTTTTCTGTCTTGCAAGTTACTTGGTGACCCTGTCAGTGCAGGTGCCACTTAAAAAGCACCCAGTCCACACTGTAAAGTGGTTGCCATTTAGAAGGGCATCCAGCTGTAAAAACCTTGCCAAAACCAACCTTGCCTGTGCTCATGCCATGTAAAAAGCACTAATTCCATTCTGCAGAATGGTTGGTATTAAGAAGGGCATCCAGCTGTAAAAATCCTGCCAAAACAGTCACAGAAGTCTGGTGCAGGCTTCTGCCTGGCCAGCTGTCCCATCTATGCAAGCATGGAAGGCAGATGTTAAACGATGATGATGATGATGATGATGGTAAATAGGATTCTTTTTAAACATCACATGGCTATGAAGATCCATCTGAGTAAAATAAGAATCTGCGGGGTCTATAGGTGAAAAATGGTTGAGAAACACTGCTGTAAAGGCCCATAGCTTGTGCCACACCTGTTGATTAAATGATGGAAATTAGGACCCAGCAGGGTTTATAACATCAGAGATTCCAACAACCAGTCATCCTCCTCACATGTTACAATTTCTTCTCTGACAGACACACAACACACAATGGCTTCACTGTTCAGGGGAACCACTTTGTCTCTTACTTCACTTGTTCTTGTTGCTTTCATCATTTCTTTTTTTTTCTGGCAGAAAGCATTTTTTTCAGATTTTTTCCCTGGTGGGTCAGTCTCTGCCTCTCTGTCTGTCTGTCTCTCTCTCTCTCTCTCTCTCTCTCTCTCTCTAAATCTCTTTTTTTCTCTAAATCTGTCTGTTTCTGCCTGTCTGTCTGTCTGTCTCTTTTCTCTCTCTTTCTCTCCCTCACTCTCTCTCTCTCTTTCTCTAAATCTATCTGGCTGTCTCTCTCTTTCTCTCTCTCTCTGTCTCTGTCAGTCTGTCTGTCTGTCTCTCTCTTTCTCTCTTCCTCTCTCCCTCTCCCGCCCTCTCTCTTTTCCAGTTTCTAATGAAAGTGCATGGTTTAGTGGATAAAGTACTGTACTCTCATTCATAAGATCATGCTTTTGATCTCTGGGCTGGGCAGTGTGTTGTCTTCTTCAGCATTTCACATTACTCCAGTCCACTCAGCTGTGAATGGGTTCCAGCAATAACTGGGAAGTTAACCCTATGAAAGACTGGCATCCCATTCAGTGGGTGGGGAGTGTTGTAAACTCAGTCACCTCAGTGCAATGGAAATTGAATTGTTTCTGTCTCATGAGTTCTGGGACTTGGGACAGATCTAAGTTTGAGCGACAGCTTCTATATGTGGCCTGTAGGTGCATTATGGCCAAATGGTTAAGAAGTTTGCTTTGCAACTATGAGGTCCTGGCTTCTATCCCACTGCGTGGCATCCCAGCAAATGTCATTTTCTATAACCTTGGGTCAACCAACACTTTGTGAATGAAACAAGGTAGGCAAAGCTACACAGAAACCTGCCGAGTGGATTGTACTTGTATTTGAAAAGGTACAGCCTTGTCACAAACTGTCTCATGGGGATTCTGCCTTAGAGTTAGGTTATGAGCAAGCACGTCTATGGAATACTCAGCCACTTACACATTAATTCAGCTGATTGAACAAATGAATCCACATCGTTGATTGATGGTGACCCACCACTATGGCTCATGTCAAGAAAAATCGTTTTCTTTCTGCCTCAGTTGTCTGTGGAATATTCAGCCAGTTACACATTAATTCAGGAGCAGGTAATTCAGTTGATTGAACCATGTAATCCTCTTTGCCACCTGATGGAAACCCGCCACCATATGTGACTCTTCTCAAGAAAAGTTTTATTCATTTTGCCTCAGCTTCTCTCATCATGTGACCTATAATCTTCAATGCCTTTCCCATAATGACCATCAAGGATGTGGTTTCAACTAGACATAGCTGTAAGGCTGTAATCTTCTTAATTTATTTTTAATTTCTCCCATTTTACTCATAAAATCTTGGTTTCCTCTCCAGCATCAAAATTCTTGCAAAGTGAGTTGGCTGTGTCGTATGCTTTTCTTTCTGTTTGAAAAATGGCTGTCAGATCTGTGTTCCGGTTACAGATTATATAATCTGATGCTGCCCTCTGTTATTCACTTGATTCGCCTATCAAATAGCTATTTAATTACATATCAAATGTGTCGAAAAGGCGAAATTACATCCTTCGTTTCAAATAAAACAAGCCACTAAAGTTTGAAGTGAAGGAAATAACGAAAGAAAATTGAACAAATAAAAACTAAGACAAACGATCTAAAGTGTTAAGTTAGAAGATTGACTTGTTCCTTTCCTGTCATGACGCACTGGAAAATTGATTCAGTACGTATCAATTAAATTTGAGCATTGTTGTAGCATGCTGGTAAAACCAGAGCTACTTAGACTTGTTATCAAAATAATCTTCTTCAGTACTCAACATAGAACCTTGCTATCTATGTTTTGAAGGTGGTAACCAACCATGTCAGCTAAAAACACATTATCTACTAAAACACGGTATAAAAGCATAAAGCACCGTGTACCGACGTTAAGTTCTTTATTTTCATTTACATACATTAATTTCATACGCAGTTTTAAAATCATTGAGCTGATAAAATTCTTGATTTCAACTCTTATAAATTCCAATGTATGTTTGCAGGTGTATACTGCTTTCGTTTATCTGAGGACAAGAACATTCCAGTTGCCAACTATGCAAATCAAACGATGCGTTAAAGAAAAAACATTGAGCTAACGACAACAACAGCATCAATAATGACATGTTTAGCATAAGGCCCATCTCCCACTCTCAAATACTCCCTCCAAATAAATTGTGGGTGGAGGGGGCTTTCTCCTGCTCATTACCTGTCTTGCAAGGTATTTGGCAACTTCACTGGTGCTGCTGGCATGAAAAAAAGCAACCAATACACATTATAAAAAGATTAATATTAAGAATGGTATTAGTAGTAAGAAGGGTATCCAGACATAGAAACCATGTCAGTGAGGACATTGGAGCCCAAGGCAGCCCTGCGTCTCATTGGGAACTTGTCAAAATGTCTAATGCATACCAGAATGGAAAATGGACATAAAATGATGATGATGATGATGATGATGATGACAAGGGCTCAGAAATACAGTGGGGTTTTGAACAACAGTTGTTAAGACGTTCATGAGTTTCTGGAAGGGTTAGTGGTGATGTGAAGTGAAAGCAATTTGCGAGACTCAACTCCTCAGGAACTTATTTCCAACCCCCTAAAACAGTGGTTCTCAACTGTGGACCCCTTTTTCTTTAATTGACTTGTGTTTTACTTCTTTTGGTGCTGGTCCCCTAAAAAAAAAACCAGGGTTTGGACTTGACCCAGGTATTAAAAAGATTGAGAATCACTGCTATAAACTCAGTATAACTAATGATTTCTAAGTTAAGCCCAAGGTGACAGGGAAAGGGCTTTGGTTGTGTCAACACCAGTATATAACTGGTATTTCAGTTTTTGACTCCTGAAAGAATGACAAAGTTGATCTCAGTCCATGCTAAAAAGCAAACAAACAAACAAAAAAATCCAAAGATTAAAAATGCCATTTTATATTTACTGCAAAACCATTATTGTCTCTGCAACATCTGGTTATTATTGGAGGTGGACTGGCAGAATTGTTAGCATAATGGACGAAATGCTTAGCAGTATTTCTTCTGGCTTTATATTCTTAGTTCAAATGCTGGTGAGGTCAACTTTGCCTTTCCTCTTCTTGTGGTCATTAAAATAAGTACCAGTCAAATACTGGAGTCCATGTAACTGACTGGCCCCCCTCCCCACAAGATTTCAGGCCTTGTGCCTATAGTAGAAAGGGTTAATAACTTTACCCTTTATGTTAATAAGAATAGGTGAAAAAAATATATATACATAGACTGAGATACAGTGGCATTCACATAAACACATACATGTGTACATTATTTATGCTCATACTTACACATGGTCTCACACATATTCTTGCAAATGAAGTGTGTGCTTACTCTTCTGCACAAAAACATTGAAAAAATTACAAAGAAGAGAAAATTCAAATGACTGAAAGTGGATGGTATTAGCATAATATAGTAAAGCTTTCAGTGAAAGTGGAGGTAGGACGTATAATATTGCCGTATTGATGCCAAAACAATATAACATGAGAAAACAATGGAAATAAATACGGTTTTGTTGTTGGCTTTTTAAACTGTTAAGCAGAGAAGAATACAAATCTTGGAGATTAAATATATGACATTGAACAACTTGTAAAAAGAGAGGAATGTAATTTAATCTAATTAGAAGACTAAGTGAGGAAGGAAAATGGACGAAAATAAACAGAAATTGTTGTGGTGTTAATGCTTAAAAGATATTTCACTTTATAAATCAGTATTTCACGCTTATGTTATAACTACTATTTCTTCTTAACATTCTCTCATTTATTGTCTGACACCATTGTTTCTTTTTTTCCTTTTCTTATGTTCACCTGTCTGTCTTCTTTCTCCCCCCCCCACCCCACCACACCATACATTAGTCCATCATTTGTGTCTGAATGTTGTCTTGTTTCTTCCTTTCTTAACTCTTGCTAACAGCAATTTCTTTTTTTGTTTTGCATTTCTGATCTTACATAGTCTCATGAATCATCTTGTATCTATTTTCATATGTTGTTTAAGAAACAGGTGACAAAGTACTTCATTCTTGTTGTAGATTATTTATTATTATTATTATTTACATTATTGTTGCTTTGTTTTATACGAACTGTTCCAGAGACTTCAAGTAATAGCAGAGACTTCAAGTAATAGTAAATTGGATGTTTTACAATGGGTGTTATTTATGATTAGCAATGATATATTACAGGAAAAGAAGACCAGAATCCGATAACAAAGATTCTGTTAAATTTGTAATATTTCAGTTTTAAAAGAGTTTTAAGAGAATCTGATATTTTCAAGTTGACAATGTTTTCCTTTGGGTGTGGACAGTAACCATCAAAAACAATTTTATGTAGTTCTGATGGCTTGGAGTTTTCTGGTATTTGGACAAAGTATTTAAGAGTGCCATTGGTATTGTGACCAAAGCTCTGATGATCGCAGGTACAATCATTGTTCTTAGATGCCACAATTTTGAAGAACTCTGTTTCAAGATCTTTTATTTACTAAACTTTTCAAATGATTTTACAGAAGTGGTGCAGTCTGTTGGGAATAACATATCTATGTGCAGACATGTTTTGTCAACATGATTTTCTACCACAGTATCTGGTTCGTTGGCCTGAATCAGTTTGAATAGAAAAGTCCCAAAGAATAGTAACAACTTTATTTTTTACTAATTTTTCAGGCTTGTCTTCTCATCGGTTCTTCTCAAATGGGAATCCAGGCTTATGGCATATTCTCCTGTGCAATTATTGTCCAGGTCTATCATAGCAATTAATATATTCATTTGAGGCTAACAGAGAGCATCCAATGATGAAGTATTCAGTTGTTTCTCTGGTTGCATCCCAAAAGCAGCAAGCAGAATCAGCACCATTTTAAAGAATTCTTGCTTAGTAGTTTCTGATTGGCAGCATTGATCTTGAGTTACAATAATGAAACCCTCTGTTTCTGCGTAAGTATGTTGTCATCCTAATGATTGAGAAGCTACCCACTACATGGTATCCTGTACAAGTGTTTTCTGCTATAACCCCAGACCAACCAATGCTTTCAGAGCGGATTTGATAGAGGGAAACAGATGGAAGCCTGTGGTATATATATATATATATATATATATATATATATATATATATATATATATATATATATATATATATATGTATATGCATAAACACATACGCATGCACACACAGACACACACATACACACAGGCATATTGTGTGTGTGTATTAGTGTCCCCTTGATATCACAAAATAGTTGTGAATGAGCATCAGTGTCGTTCGTTTCCAATCTACCATAGAAGCATGCCTGGTCATGGGCAAATATAACCTTGGTTGGAAACAGGTAAAGGTTGATGACAGGAAGGGCATCCAGCTGTAGAAAATCTTCCTCACTAGACCGCCCACCACATGCAAGCAGGGAAAGGTGGACATAGAAATGATGATAATGATTATATATGTGTGTGTGTGTGTGTGTATTTGTGTAATAACGAACATACCAAGGTGGATGGGGACTGCCTATATGATCTGCTAGAAATAGGAGCCAAATGTCTCTCAAATCACATCTTACCAACTTCAAAGAGAAAAGAAAAGTCTACTTGAATGACGAATTGAAAAGATTTGCGAAAATAGGAAGTTCACAGCAAGCCTTAAACAGAGGGGAGCTTCATTAGAGCTGACCTGGGGTTAAACAATAACAACAACAACAACAATGGTGAAGAAAAAGAAATGGTTTGATGCTATTAATTGCAGAACTATTGACAGAAATAAAACAATATTTTGCCAAGCTTTCCTCTCTCTCTCTCTCTCTCTCTCTCTCTCTCTCTCTCTCTCTCTCTCTCTCTCTCTCTCTCTCTCTCTCTCTCTCTCCCTCTCTCCCTCTGATATCTTCAAGATCATTTCCTATACATTCCTCTTTATCAAACAGTGATTGCTGAATAGCCATATTTATTGACTTGTAATCCTCAAAGTCTGTTCCAATAATCCTATTTTACACGTGGACACAGTTACTGTTTTAAGTACAGAATACAGCCACTTTCATATGCCACACGCACACATACATATTTATGTATATGTTTATATATATGCATACTTATATATATATGTGTGTGTATAATATATATATATAAGTATACATATATATATTCTTAATACATTCCAGCAAGTTCAAATATGACTATGTTAATCGCTGTTGCATTCTTCACAGCACAACAACCTCTACTTTACAAAGTAGGTTACAACATATTCATTAGTACAATGTGTGTGTATATATATATATATATATATATATATATATATATGGGGGAAGAATTCACAATTAAAGAAAAACAAAAGACGAAGACAGGTGGTGTAGACAGGAAACAGATGTATTAGTTTAATGCTCAGGAAGTGAAAAAGTCTTTAATGTTTCGAGCCTACGCTCTTCCACAGAAAGGAACACAGACAGAAACAAGGAGAGAAAATAAAGAATGTGTAGTGGCTAGCAATCTATCATGGCAAATGATATATATATATATATATATATATATATATATATATATGTATGTATGTATGTATGTATGTATGTATGTATGTATGTATGTATGTATGTGTGTGTGTGTGTGTGTGTGTGTGTGTGTGTGTGTGTGTGTGTGTGTGTGTGTGTGTGTGTGTGTGTGTGTGTGTGTGTGTGTGTGTGTGTGTGTGTGTGTGTGTGTGTGTGTGTGTGTGGTAAGTAGCTTGCTTCTCAACCACATGGTTCCGAGTTCAGTCCCACTGTGTGGTACCTTGGGCAAGTGTACTATAGTTCTATTATAGCCTCGGGCCAACCAAAGTCTTGTGAGTGGATTTGGTAGAGAGAAACTGAAAGAAGCCTGTTGTGTATGTGTGTGTGTATGCATATATATATATATATATATGACTTTACTGTTTTTGCATATATATATATATATTTAAATGTATGTATATTTTTTCAGTGTGTACAAATAACAAGGAAAAATGAATAAATAGTTACCAGGGTAGCAAAATTTCACATAAGTGCCAAGGATATTACAGCCTACTTACAAAGGTAGAAATTCCAGGGTTAAGTGAAATGTTTTTATATAACATGGATAAATTAAGAAACGGAGTGAAATGCAGATGTTATTCAAATGATTTATACTTCCAAGTATAAATCATTTGGAAGTGTAAATGATTTGGAAGTGTAAATGATTTGGAAGTGTAAATGATTTGGAAGTGTAAATGATTTGGAAGTGTAAATGATTTGGAAGTGTAAATGATTTGGAAGTGTAAATGATTTGGAAGTGTAAATGATTTGAATAACACCTGCGTTTCACTCCATTTCTTAATTTATCCATATCATCATCAACATCATCTTCGTTTAACGTCCGCTTTCCATGCTAGCATGGGTTCGACGATTTGACTGAGGACTGGCAAGCCAGGAGGCTGCACCAGGTTCAATCTGATCTGGCAGAGTTTCTACAGCTGGATGCCCTTCCTAACACCAACCACTCAGAGAGTGTAGTGGGTGCCTTTACGTGCCACCCGCACATGAGCCAGTCCAGGGGCACTGGCAACGATCTCGATCGAAAAATTTCATGTGTCGCCCGCACATGAGCCAGTCCAGGGACACTGGCAACGATCTTGCTCGGAAAATTTCATGTGTCACCCGCACAAGAGCCAGTCCAGGGGCACTGGCAATGATCTCGATCGAAAATCCCACGAAAGCCAGCCAGGCGGCACTGGCAACGGCCACGCCCAAAATGGTGCAGTTCATGTGTCACCCGCACATGAGCCAGTCCAGGGGCACTGGCCGTCGTTTAACGTCCACTTTCCATGCAGGCATGGGTTGGACGATTTGACTGGGGACTGGTGAACCAGATGGCTACACCAGGCTCCAATCTGATCTGGCAGAGTTTCTACAGCTGGATGCCGTTCCTAACGCCAACCACTCAGAGAGTGTAGTGGGTGCTTTTACTTGCCACCTGCACGAAGGCCAGCCAGGCGGTACTGGCAACATCGGGCCCTTTTGCTGAACCACTAGGTTATGGGGACATAAACACACCAACATCGGTTGTCAAGCGATAGTGGGGGAACAAACAAGGACACATGCACACACACACACACACACATACACAACAGGCTTCTTTCAGTTTCTGTCTTCCAAATCCACTCACAAGGCTTTGGTTGGCCTGAGGCTATAGTAGAACATAGTATACAAATACGTGCGGGCGCACATGTGTATGTATGGATTGGTGCGCTTACGTGAATACTATGGACTTTTTTACTCCCTTACCTTTACTCCCTCCCCTCACTTAGCGGTCATTTTAACAGCTCTTTTGTCTTAATAACAGTCAATCACACAGTCATTTCCCTTTGTTTAACGGTCATTTGCATAGGAATTTTCAATGGCCAGATAACTGAAGAGATGGCGGTGTGGGTTCCCACCCCAGCATCCGAAACTTGGAGTTTTATCATGGCTACCGAATAAGTGTCACATATTTTTACAGATAAATTCCTCTATTTACATAATATCGAGGTCTCTTTCTTTTGTTGTCTTTTCTATCAATATTTATGTATGTATTTGACTTTACTATTTTTTCCATGTTAGAATTCTTTGTTGAAGAAAGGAACTGGTTTCTTATAAAGAAACATCACTGTAATGTTGATAAAACAATCAACAGCTGATACACACTGAACCTTACAAAAGTCTTGCATATTTTTACTGTTCCACTTACAGATTGTATTTGTAAAGTATGTGTTAACCAGTCTCTTTATGTGTTCGAAAATCCTAGTTTTTCCAGATTCTAGTGGTGGTAGTATTGGTTGTGGTGGTTGTGGTGGTCATGGTGGTAATGGTATTTGTGGTGGTAGTAGTGGTGGTAGTAGATGATGTTGGTGGTCGAGGATGGTAGTGGTGATGGTGGTAGTGGTGGAGGGGGTGATGGTGGTGGAGGTGGCAGCATTGGTGGTGGTGATGGAGGTGGTGGTAGTGGTGATAGCAATAGTGATGGTGGTAGTAGTGGTGGAGGTGGTGGTGATGGAGATGATGGTAGTAGTGGTGGTGGTGATTGCAGTGGTGGTAGTGGTGATAGTGGTAGTGGTCGTAGTGGTAGTGGTTGTAGTGGTAGTGGTTGTAGTGGTGGTGGTGGTACTTGTGATGATGGTGGTGGAGGTGGCAGTATTGGTAGTGGTGATAGCGATGATGATGGTGGTGGTAGTACCGGTGGCGATTGTGGTGGTGGTGGTGTTGTCGATGTTCATGTTATTGATTTTTGCATTAGCAATAGTAGTGGTGGTGGTGGTTGTGATGCTAATCATGGTAATACTCATTGTTGGTGGTGGTGATGATGATGGCAGTGGTTGATTGTGGTGGGAGTGGAGTGGGCTGGTAGTGGTGGTAGTTTTATTTTTGTTGGTGGTGATTGTAGTAGTTGTGGTGGTGGTGGTGGTGATGGTGGTAGTTTTCGCGATGGTAATAGACGTGGCAGCAGTAATAGTAATAGAAGTGGTCATTGCTGTAGTGGTGGTGGTGGTGGTGGTGGTGGTGGTGGTAGTAGTAGTAGTAGTAGTAGTAGTAGTAGTTGTAGTAGTAGTAGTTGTAATAGTAGTTGTAGTGGTGGTGGTGGTAGCAGTGGTAGTATAACCGTGATAGTGGTGGTGGTGTTTGTAGCAGTAGCAGCAGTAGTAGTGGTGGTGGTGGTAGTAGTGGTAGTAGAGCAGTGGTGGTGGTGGTGGTGTTTGTAGCAGCAGCAGTAGTAGTAGAGCAGTAACAGTAGTGGCTGTAATAGTAGTGGTGGTGAGAGTAATGGTAGTAACAGTAGTATTAGTAGTGGTGGAGGTGGTGGTGGTTGTAGTAGTAGTAGTAGATGTTATAGTAGAACTATTAATAGTTGTAGTAGTAGTGGTGACAGCAGTAGTGGCGGTGTTATGGTAGTGGCGGTGGTTGTAGTGGTAGAGATGGTAGTCATGTTGGTAGTAGTAGTGGTGGTGGTGGTATCAGTTGTTCTTCTCATCAACTTGCTTATTCTTCCATATTGGTGCTATTAATTAATCAGTCAGTTTGTTTCACGTAAATATTTACGTCGTTATCTCCTCTATTTCCGTCGTCTCCTGCACCATTTCCCCCTCCGACCGTTTAGTTAAAGTTCATTACTGCCATCTTGGCTGATTGAAATGACAACCATTTCCTGGCCATCCACGTCAAATAGTCACTGCACACGGGTCGAAAATAGACTCTTCTCCGTTATCAGTCACTTGTTTATTATACATGTGCATGCAAACGTAACATAACACACAAACACATACACACACGCATACAAACATACATTGGGGTTAGACAGGTGCTGATGAAGGGGCAAAAACATACATACTTATACATATCATACATAACCATACACATATATACAGTGGAAGTGCAATGGTCTAGTGGTTAGGGTAGTAGACTCGCGGTCATAGGATCACAGTTTCGATTCCCAGACAATTATCTACTGTCTTTTACTTATTTCAGTCACTGGACTACGGCCATACTGGGGCACCACCTTGAAGAATTTAGGTTAAATGAATTGACGCCGATACTTATTTTTCTTTTCAAGCTTGTTACTTATTCTTGCGTTCTCTTTTACTAAATGGCTAAGTAACAGGGAGGTAAACACACCAACATCATTTGTCAAGTGGTGGTGGGGGACAAAAACAAAAAGACACACATACACTTATATATATATATCATCATCATCATCATCGTTTCATGTCTGCCTTCCATGCTGGCATGGGTGAGACGATTTGGCAGGAGCCAGCCAGGCAGAAGCCTGCACCAGACTACTGTGTCTGTTTTGGCAGGATTTTTACAGCTGGATGCCCTATCCACTCACAAGACTTCGGTTGGCGCAAGGCTTAAGTAGAAGACACTTTCCCAAGGTGTCACATAGTGGGACCGAACTTGGAACCATGTGGTTGGGACATAAACTTCTGACCACACAGCCATATTTTATTAAATGCCTATGTATTGCTCTTGAGACTTTAAAGATTTTCAGGTAATGGGAAGTCACCAGCTGACATTCAATTTGGGAATACAATCTGTAAATGGAACAATGAAAACATGCAAGACTTTTCTAAAATTGTTATCAAAATTCCAGTAACGTGGCTCTAGGATGAATCAGAATAATTTATAAAGATAACATATATATATGACATTGGTCGACAAGATGCACTACATGTGCCACATGGTTGATGTTGCATGCCCTTTTGACCCACGAATAGTCAAGAAGGAAGACGTAAAGATAGATAGATACAACCCTCTTAAGTACCTGCATGGGAGCCAGTCTGGCGGCACTGGCAACAACCACGCTCAAATGTTGTTTTTCATGTGCCACCAGTATGGGAGCCAATCCGTGGCCTGGCAATGATCACGCTCAGATGTGCTCTTAACGTTCCACTGGCACAAGTGCCAATCAGGTGGTACTGTCATCGGCCACGTCAGCGATTTTGATATATATATATATATATAGGGCATCCAGCTGTAAAAACCTTGCCAAAACTGACCTCGCCTGTACTGGTGCCATGGTGAGTGGATAGGAAGGGCATCCAGCTGTAAAAATCCTGCCAAAACAATCACAGAAGTCTGGTGCAGACTTCAACCTGGCCAGCTCTTGTGGTAACATCCCACCCATGCTGGCATGGAAGGTGGACATTAAATGATGATGATGATGATGATGATGATGATGATGAGGATGATGTTTATATGTATATATATATAAGGCGGCGAGCTGGCAGAAACGTTAGCATTCCGGGTGAAATGCTTAGTGGTATTTTGTCTGTCTTTACATTCTGAGTTCAAATTCCGCCGAGGTCGACTTTGCCTTCCATCCTTTCGGGGTCGATAAATTAAGTACCAGTTGCGTACTGGGGTCGCTCTAATTGATTGGTCCCCTCCCCCAAAATTTCGGGCCTTGTTCCTAGAGTAGAAAAGTATATATATATATATATATATATATATATATATATATATACTCTCGGAGTGGTTGGCGTTAGGAAGGGCATCCAACTGTAGAAACTCTGCCAGATCAGATTGAAGCCTGGTGTAGTCATCTGGTCCACCAGTCCTCAGTCAAATCGTCCAACCCATGCCAGCATGGAAAGTGGACGTTAACTGATGATGATGATGATGATGATGATACACACACACACACACACACACACACACACACACACATATATTGTCAGAAGGTAGTTTGTTATGGCCAGTCAAAAAGTGATCATTAGTTTTGCATCTGTACCTTCTAATTATTATTACTGCTCTAATGTTTTAGACTGCTTCTTTTCAGATATATGATCTACTGACCGATATATATAATCTGACAATGTCTCTTCTTTGGTGTAAATAGTGAAGAGACAACAGAACATAAAGATTTCATAGTCATTTTTCTGATGCTTCCATTTGCTGATCATCAATAATTAATGTTAGATGTGACAGAAACAGAATCAATACCTACAAGATATTTTAATTGATTCCTTTTTCCATTAAAAAATGAAGTTAGTCAATAAGTCTACCATCCATCCACGCACACACACACACACACACACACACACACCATGTATATCTACCAACCTGTCCGTCCGTCTGTCTATCACTGTTTATATCTAGCTAGTTATACCTTTTATCTTTAACGAGTTTTAGTCATTGGACTGCAGCCCAACTGGGCTCCTGTCTGGAAGAGTTTTAGTTGAACAAATCACCCCTAGACTTTTTTTTCCTTTGGATTCTTTTGCTGAACTGCTATGTCACAAGCACATAAACAAAATCAGCACTGTTTCAAGCGGTGGTGGGAGACAAACATAGTCTCACACACACACACACATATGCACATGCATGCATATACACACATACACATATGCATGCACACACGCGCACACATACATATGCACATACACAGATGCACACGCACATATGCAGGCATACGCACACACATGCACATGCACACATACACATGCACATGCACACACACACACACACACACATGCACAGCATCATCGTCATCATTATTTAACGTCTGCCTTCCATGCTGGCATGGGTGGGACAGTTTGATAGGTGCCGGCCAGGCAGAAGCCTGCACCAGACTTCTGTGACTGTTTTGGCAGGGATTTTATGGCTGGATGCCCTTCCTGACACCAGCCACTCAGCAAGTAAGTACTTAAGTGTTGGGTATGCTCCTAGTAGTATGCCAATAAAGCATGTTCACTGCCTTATAGTCACCTGACGTCATCCATGCTAATTACACAATTGTTACTGGATCTACCTCAGGAATTCCTCACTGTTCATTGAGAATATAACAAATGATAGACAGAAAATGGAACATGAAATGAATTTTGTTGAGCACAATGATCAATTTGACCCATCCTGCATCGATCTCTCACGGGTAGGATACTGTACAACTGGGTGTAGTGCATCACTCGGTACAGGAGTGTCTCATGAAGTCTCACTCGCGAGGGATTGATACAGGATGAGTCGAAATGATTGTTGTGAGCAATAAACTTTCTCATGTATTCCATTTTCCTTCTCTATCCTTTCTTACATAAATTATAAACAAAATCGAACTCACATACTCAAGGTAAGTTTGTTGTTAATTTTGGGGTCAGCTGTTGCTTTTCGGTGTAATTGAATATATTCTCTATGTGCCTGGTGTAAAAACACCTGAAAATAAGTCTCAGTCAAACAACACAACTCACATTGGTCCTTTCCAGGAGCGACAGACATTGATGTTTCATCATTGTTTTGACTTATCAAAGTCACATACTGAACAAGGTCCGCTGCAAGCCATCTCACTGACTATGACAACCGTAAATCCTCGAGTATAATCCGCACTTATTTCCCAAAATTTAAAGATCAAAATCTCTAGTGCGTACTATATACGAGGTTAGAAATGAAAAATATTTTCTAAGCAAGATTTTCTAAGTGATAAATATGTAAAGGCAATTTACTTAATATTTATTTTTCACTGACGTTATTACTGTTATTTCTTTATTTTCTGCAAACAATGTGCACAAAAAAGCTACACGTTTGCATTATGTTATATATACAATAATAATAAAGGACGTTACCGTATATACGTTTACAAACCAAGGACATTATATAGACCTCCTTGACTATAGTTAGAGAAGGAGTGCATATTATACACAAGAAGACGTACCTTTGGAGATATGATGTGCTTGAGAAGACCTGGCAACTAAAGTGAGATCACAGCCATGGCCGATGCCAGTGTTGTATGTCTGGCCCATTTAAGAGTACCCTTCAATTGTTGTGCAATAAACTGTGCTTGAGAAGACCTGTTGAGTTAAATGAAATCATGGTCATGGTCGATGCCAGTGCCGCCTGACTGGCACCCGTGTCAGTGGTACGTAAGAAGCACCATTTGAGTGAGGTCGACACCAGTGCCACATGCCGGTGGCATGTAAAAAGCACCTGTTACACTCTCTGAGTGGTTGGCGTTAGGAACGGCACCCAACTGTAGAACCTTGCCAGATCAGATTGGAGCCTGGTGCAGCCTCCTGGCTTGCCAGTCCTCAATCAAACCATCCAACCCATGCCAGCATGGAAAACGGATGTTAAACGAGTCACTTCTAATTCGTATTATATATATAATAATATCAAGCTTCCACTCAATTACTGTCTACCTAATTTACACACAAGAGGCATTGGTCAACTTCGGACTTGCCGAAGAAATACAGTGAAACTTTGATTCACGAATTGAATTCATTCCCGAAGGCTGTTCGTCACCTGAAACTATTTTTCTCCAAAGGAAACTCAAGACAAAGTGAATTTGAGCAGAAACGTGCACTGGGTGAAAGCTATACAACAACTAACACTTTCCTGTCGATAGTCCCAGCTTGTCTGCAGCAGTTGTTGCTGGCTTGTGCGTTCATTACTTGAGACACCGTTCGTCACGAGAGATGTTTTATATTTGAAAAGTTGTTCGTAAAGCGATTTGATCATGATGAGAGGCATTCGTAAATGACTGTACATATGCCTGTGTGTGTGTGTGTGTGTGTGTGTGTGTGTGTGTGTGTTTGTGTGTGTGTGTGTGTGTGTGCGCGTGTGTTTGAGTATATGATTCTTGTAAATGTATTTGCATCATATTTATTTGAGTGGGCGTTTGCACTTTATTCACACGCACACATGTGTACAGATAAAAATAGATGACACGTTCACGTGCATATACATGTAAACAACCAACCATACGTACAAATACATATGTAATTGTACTCATAAATACATGCATACGCAGATATACATGCATACATCCATTCATACACATGTACACGTACATAAATAAACACATATGTACATACAAATACATATAATTGCACATCCACACACACACACACAATAATAATTATCTTTATCTGTTAGAGAATTAAGAGAAGCCATAGTTTATATGATTTAGCTTCTGGGGTTTTACTTAATTCGGTTATAAGCAGGAACATCTTTATGACTAGTTTAATCAATACGAAGTCCCCTAACGATCTTTGCTTTATACTGACCCTTTCACTAAGTTCTATTCATTGTGGTCGCTGGGATTTCATCAATCGATTATTGTTCATCAATGTAGTCGTGGAAGAAAAAGAACGAATAAAGTCGATGTTTTCAGAGCAGGATTTGAAAGACAGAGGACGAAGGGCAGAGTATGAAGGACGTACGGTGTATTTGTCTTGCTATGGTCGAAAGCTGAATTATAATTTTCTCACTGTTGCTTTTGTGTGTCTGTGTAGAAAGACATTAATTAGTATGAGTGAAAATGAAAATGGATTCTGGAAATATGGAGGAGTGAAATGCAGAGAAAAAGATATATATATATATAGATGGATGGATAGATATATATATAGATAGATAGATAGATAGATAGATAGATAGATAAATAGATGGATAGATAGATAGATACATACATAGATAGAGAAATGGATGGATAGATAGAGAAATAGATAGAAAGATAGATAGAGATTTAGATAGATTGATAGATAGATAGATACATTTCTTTTATTAGCCACACAGGGCTCAACGAAGATGGGACAAATACAATGTAGAGCTTTTCTTTTTGGGAGGGGGAAGGAAGGAAAAAAAAAAAAAAAAAAAAAAAAATTGGTGGTGTCGATCAAAAGGGATCGTAGGAAGGGAAAAAGGAGCAGTTCGATCAAAAGGGATCGAAAAAAAAGAGAAAAGGAAAGGCCGATCAATAGGGATCGTGTATCACAGTAATGTTCGTGTAAAAAGAGGGGAGGACAGTTTAGGTTTAGCCGTGGAAGGAAAAGCCCACGGAAAAGACCACGGTAACCTTGGTCAATATTCTCATTGAAGAAACTATAACAGTAAGTGACTCTCTTTTGCCTTTTTGTTTTATTTTTTTTTCTTGTTCATAGGGTTATGCTCAAGATGGCTCCGTCGTTCACACGTGCCATCCTTGCTACATTCACCCATCTTTTTTTGAAGCATTCACTAGACAAGACTTCCCTTTCTACTCTCAACTTCCTCTTCAGGTGATACTTGAAGAAGTTGATGAGAGATTGCCCAGAGAGGAAAGTCTTTGTCTCTAGACCTTTCAGACGCGTCCACCATACACATTCTTTCGCCATAGCCACAAGTACGATGAAAATAGCTCTTCCTTCCCGTTTAAAGGAAGGAGGCGCGACAATATTCACGATAGACTCGGCTGATAGACCGACTCGTCCCACACGCGATAGCAGTTGTTCGACGTAAGCCCACAGCTTGGAAATGGTGGGACACTGTACGAGTGCGTGCAGAACGGTTTCGTCGCTCTGCCGGCATCTCGGACAGGTCGGGCCCGTGTTTCTCGAGCCATGCCTGTAGAGCTTATCCCGAACGGGTAGTGCTTCTCGATAGCACTGCCAGGCCAGGGATCTCTGGAAGTTGTCCATAGGTCCCGGCCCGAAGGTCGTCTTAAACAGGCGGGTCAGGTATTCCTCGTCGACGCCCAGGTTCGCCCCGAGATCGTCGTCGTACTTTCCCTCCACTAATCCACTATAGAATGCGTTAGTTGTGATGCAGTCGATCAAGGTTGACCCGGGTTGTTGGAGTTGCCGAAGAGCAGCGCGACACTCGCGGTGCCATTCGCCCTTCCTCGGCCTCTTCTTGATCCATGACTGCAGTTCGGTCATGGAGACGAGCTGCGGGAAAGCGCGCCGCACAAACGGCGACCACACCTGTTCACCGCTGTCTACGTAGAGCCGGAGATGTCGCAGTCTCAGCGCGTGTCTGCGCATCATCAACCACGGCATGCCCAGTCCTCCTTTTAACGGGTGTTGGCAGCAAACGGATCGCCTAACCATCGGAACGCTTCCTTTCCACAAGAAGCGGAAGAGGATGCGCTCCAGTTTGGTGATGGTAGGGTCGGGACAAGGAACGACGGTCAGGCGGTAGTAGATGACGGACGCGATGTACATGTTCGCCACCTCCGCCCGACCTTTCAGGGAAAGCTTCCTCTCGGCCCATTGCCGGGCTAGAGTGGCCACCCTTCTCGTTATCTCGTCCCAGTTCTTCTCCGTTTGGAGGTCTGGACCAAACCAGACCCCGAGCATCTCAACCGGACCGTCAGTCCAACGTCCCACGACGGAGGCGCTACTTGACGGCATGGGGTTGCTTCTCCAGGTGCCGAGCCGCAAGCCCACTGACTTATCCCGGTTGATTTTCGCTCCCGTTACCGCTTCGTAGTCTCTCAGTGTCTCGCCGACAAGCTCGATGTGCTTTTGGCTAGACACTATGACGGTGACGTCGTCCGCGTATGCCGACACGCTCGTCCCGCATCCCAACTCTCGCGGGATGCCCCTCAGCGTCGCCAGCTTCCGCAGTAGTGGCTCGAGAGTCAACACGTACAGAAGCGACGAGAGGGGGCATCCCTGACGGACCGAACGTGCAATGTCGAAGGGTCTTGATAGATGCCCATTGACGCGAACTACCGAACGGATGCCTCTGTACAAGGCAGCCATCCAGCCGCGGAAAATGGGACCGAAGCCGGCTGCTATGAGGACAGCCTCCAAGTATTGATGGTCTACCCTATCGAAAGCTTTCGATTGATCTAAATTGATCAGGGCCCCACCCATGCCAGGTTCCTTAACTACCCTCTCTATGATGTAGCGCATCAGATAGAGGTTGTCATGGATGCTCCTGCCCGGCACCGCGCACGTTTGCGCCTTGCCGATCAGTTTCTCGATGACAAGCGCCAACCGCTTGGCTAACACCTTGGCCAAAATTTTCAAGTCTGCATTGAGCAGAGTGATGGGCCTAAAGTTATCTATGACGTCCCCCTTGTTTGGATCTTTCTTCAGCAGCGTTACGGCTCCTCGACTCACAAAACCGGGAATGCTCCCGTTTTGCTGCCAGTTGCAGTACACCGCCACCAAGACGTCTCCAAACAAGTCTGGCTTACAGTTGTAAAGCTCGTAGGGCAGACCATCCAAACCCGGAGATTTGTCCCTCGAGCATCCCGCCATCGCGTCCCTCACTTCCGCCGTCGTGATGGCACCTTCGCAGCACTCCGCCTCTCTTGCCGAGAGTCGTGGCAGGCTGTGCAGGTAGGCACTGAAGTCCACCCTGCATTCTCGCTCGCCATTCGTCCCAAACAGTCGAGCAAAGTGCCGCTGAAAGGCCTCACACATTTTGCTTGGCCCCTGTTCGTCCACCAGAGACCGAATGGTGGCTTTGTTGCCCTGTTGCGCCTCCGCCACCCGGGCCTCTCGTGCGGCTCCAACACCTTCGTTTCTTAGAGCACGCATCCTAGCCCTGACAACGCACCCTTCGTGTTTGGCGTTGAAGTGTTGGTCAAGGGCCAACCTCGCCGCCAAAACGTCGGATGCGATGCCACTTCTAATTGCCTCTTCTAGCTTCTTAACTAGTTCACCCTCTACTCTGTTTCTGTCTATGGCTAGTGCTTTGCTATACCTAACCGCTTCTGCTTTTATTGCTCTCTTGAGGGCAAACCACCATTTGTTATTGATGATGGCTCCTGTCAAAGCCCTCTTTACTAACGTGCTAATCCGGTCTCTGAAAACTGGTCTCGACGGGAAAGACGCCTTTAGTTTCCAGTAACCGGAGCCCTGCCTATGTGTCTTATCTAAGTCTAGCGTACACGTCACAAGTTTGTGATCCGTGTAGCTGACTATGTGAAATTGTGGACACCCTATGCTATCTCTATCTACTCTCCTACACAGTATTCTATCTAGATACGATCTCGACGACCCGATGCGGTTTGTCCATGTCCACATTGGCGCATTCGGGTAATCGAGTCGGTACCTGTCAGACAGTTGAAAGCGTCTGAGCAGGTCTTTGAGGCATTTGCATCCCCGTCTATTCCTATCTCTGCCCACATAGTCTAGATGCGTGTCCAAGGTAGCATTCCAATCCCCCACTAAAAGTAAAGGACGAGACGTTCCTAGGAATACTTCTAGACGTCGAAAGAAATCCGGCCTACCTGTTAAAGGTGGTGCGTATACTGATATGAGTCGAAAAGCACACCCATCGCTGCCAGATAGATAGATAGATAGATAGATAGATAGATAGATAGATAGATAGATAAATAGATGGATAGATAGATAGATACATACATAGATAGAGAAATGGATGGATAGATAGAGAAATAGATAGAAAGATAGATAGAGAAATAGATAGATTGATAGATAGATAGATAGATAAATAGATAGATTGAGAAATGCATAGATAGATAGACAGAGAAATGGATGGATAGATAACTTTGTCTTTCTGTCTCTCACTTTATGCACACGCACACACACATATACATTTATGTGTGTGTGTGTATGCGTGCGTGGAAAATGGACGTTAAATAATGATCACACACACACACACACACACACACACACACACACGAGAACGATAGATAGACAATAACATAAAAATGTAAATGTGAAGCAAGTTGATGTGTTTGCAGTTTGTCGTCTGAGCCTTGAGGCATTGCAGAGTTTCAGTGCAAAAACTATTCCAAAGATAAGGTGTTACACCAAGTCTTCGTTTTTGTATGACGCCTTTTGTATTCATTTTTATTTTCTATTTATTTATTTATATTTAATTTTGTTTAGTTATTTATATTTCTATATAAGAATATATATTTTTTCAATCTTTCTACATTATTTTTGTAAGAATATTCACCTACTTCTCACTGATTTCCATATAAAATCAATATCTATTTCGGTTTTCGAAATAGCATTGGAAGAACTAAGGAACAGAAACAAGTAGGTTAGTTTTCGATATAATAATTGGTGAGCTTGCCAACATATTAGGCCTGTGTTGGCACCAGCTGTTGCATAGATGACAAGATTCTTCAGCTATTGTTTGTACACATCACATACACCAGGCTGCATGGTTTTTCTTTGTTGTGGTGGAAGGCTTGCATAGACCAATGGCTCTGAGACATGATGCTGTGGAGAATCTAGTGCCTCTTGATTGGGTCACCCACTGAGGTTAAGTTCGAAGAAGGGAATCCAGTCTGAACACGGCTAACCCCACTTTAAGACTGAAGTGGTGAAGCAAGCACAAGTAGACAACAATATGGAAGAGTGAAATGGCTGAGGGTGAAAGACAGAGAAAAAGATATATAGATAGATAGATAGATACTCTTGGCATAAGGCCAAGAGTATCGGGCCAAGAGTATCGGAGGAGAGGAATAGGCGATTACATCAACACCAGTACCCAACTGGTACTTATTTTGTTGACCCAGAAAGGATGAAAGATAAAGTTGTAAAGTCACAAGAAATGTCACTAAGCGCTTTGTTTGTTGCAGTAATAATTTTACTAGCTCACTGTTGGAATAATATTGATGTGAAAATCTCATGCCCCTGGTTGGGTCACCACTCACGGAGGTAAACTCAAAGAAGGGAATCCAATCTGAACACGATTAACCTCACTTTGAGACTTCAGTGGTAGAGCAAGTGGAAATGGACAATATTGATTGATTTGAGTAATGTTTAAAGTGGTGGAGAAGGGCCAAGCCAGGTGGACTGACTTAGAAAAGGAACCACTAAAGACTACAGCTGAATCAGCAACAGTCTGTTGATAATTTCCGTACATGATACTGTCTGTCTTAATCTACATGGGTCACAGAAGATGGTCTTGAAATCATAGGGTGCAGGTTAATTCCTGGCAAGTTTGAGATCCATCATCATCATCATCATCATCATCATCATCATCATCATCATCATTTAATATCTGCTTTCAATGCTGGCATGGGTTGGACGGTTTGACTAAAAACTGGTAAACTGTGGGTTGGAGTGGGCGACTGCACCAGATTCTAATCTGATTTGGTAAGGTTTCTATGGCTGGATGCCCTTCCTAACGCCAACCACTCTGAGAGTGTTGTGGGTGTTTTTCACGTGCCATCAGCACAGGTGCCACTGACCTGACACCAGCATTGGCCACAACTATGGTCTCACTAGGCTTGGCAGGTCTACACAAGCACGGTATATCACCAAATGTCTTGGTCACCTGTCACTGCCTCCATGAGACCCAACACTCAAACGATACTTTTTATGTGCCAATCAGCACAGGTATTGTAAACAAATCCATGCTTGTAATATTTCTTGTTCCCCTTTACCTTTAATTTCTCAACTGACACAAAGCCACCATCCACCTCAATACCACTACCCCACTTCCAGTTGAGGCGTTTTGTCTTGTAAGTTGCTTGGTCACCCTGTTGGTGCTGGTGCCACATAAAAAGTACTGATGATGGCGTCACATAAAAAGCACCCAATACATTCTGTAAAGTAGTTGGCAATAGGAAGGGCATCCAGCCATAGAAACCATGCCAGAACAGACACAGGAGCCTGGTGCAGCTCCTGGCTTTACCAGCTTCTATCAAATTGTGAACCATGCCAGCATGAATGAGAGACCTTAAGCAATGATGAGTTCATACAACAAGGGAAAAATTGAAGTTCTGGACACAAGCAACAGCCATACATACCATACAGTCTACATGAAGAGAAATTGGTCTATTATTTATATTTAGTGTGAAGTTGACTTAAAGACCTGATACAACACATACTCTCTACACTCTTCGGTGGATTTCTATTAAAAACATTTGGTGAGGTTTCTCTGTGCTGACCTACCTTCTAAAGAAATGATTCTCATCCTGGACTATAGAGTCCACTTGAGGTGTTTATGCAGTAAATGTTTAGTGGGTGATGGCGAATGTCAAAGGGGTGGCAAATATCCAAGCTTTTCTAATCCAAAGGAAATCTTGATATCCAGCTTAACGTGGATATCTTATAACATAGATTAATGTAGTATTTATCCTGAGAAAGGATCTCTCATAAGGATTGAGGGTCCATAGAGGTTCTTGTAATTATATCGTTGACAGACGAAAAACATCTGCTACGGCCGCCTGAACTTCCAGATCATGTGATTTCACCCCGTGGTTTCTAACCAGTTTCTGTCGACCTAATTTCAATCAAAAGGACTGGGTTGATCTGGGGCAGCGGTAGAAGATACCCAAGATGCGACGTAGTGAGATTGAAACTGAGACTTCATTACCATTCGGCCGTTCTGTATTTTCATGGGAGTAAGCAGCAGTAGCAACAATCGCCGCCACCACCACCACAACAATAACTATCACAACTGCAACATCGACGACGGTGACGATGACAGCCCCGACTTCCACAACGATGATGACGACGACAACCACGACGAGAATAAAAGCAACAACAATGACGTCAATAACAAAAACGAGAACAGAGAACAGCTACAACAAAAAAGACGAAGACGAAGAAAGACAACAATAATCACTAACACCACTATGTCGTCTGTGAGTATCTAATAATCTAAAGATGTTTTATGGCAGGAACATTGAATTATTTCATGGTGTGATGGTAGAACCGTGTTATATTCCAATATCTCATTGACAGACAGCATTAATAAATGACATATTACGAAATTCGTTCATAGTGAAAAGAATCGCAATCTTTGATTCCGTTAAAGACTCGCTAAGTAAGATCAATCGTTACTGATGAATTCGTTGCATTTCTGTAATTATGTCACATCGTATAACGTCCACTTTTCCACGCTTGCATGGGTCAGACGGAATTTGTTGAAGCAAATTTCATACAGCCGGATGCCTTTCCTGTGGTCAACCCTCGCTTGTTGCCAAGGAAGGTGATATTTTCCCATGGACAGACATGATTTTTATAGAAGACTGGAAACGAACAGCATCACTTCTATGGCGGTGATGCTTGCTTTCAACCATCACACGATGTCAAGAAAAAGTGCGCGCGCACACACACACACAACAGGTATCTTTCAGTTTCTGTCTCCCAAATTCACTCTCAAGGATTTGGTCGGCCCAGAGTTATTAGTAGAAAACACTTGCTCAAGTTATCGCACAGTTGGACTGAATCCGAAATAACACACACACACGTATGTATGTGTGTGTGTGTGTGTGTGTGCATACCCTTGTTTCGACATCATGTCATGGTTGCAAAACAGACATCACTATCATAAAAGCGATGTTGTTTGTTTCCAGTCATCCATGAAAACATGTCTGAGCAAAAGGAAATGTAACCCCGTTTGGAAACAGGTGACAGTTCCTAATAAGAAGTACATCCAGTCGTAGAAAATCTGCCTCAACAAGATCCGTCTGACCCATGCAAGCATGGAAACGTGGATGCTAAAATGATAATGATGACAATAACAGACTTCTTTCAGTTTCCATTCATCAAATCCACTCAAAGGCTTTGGTCAGCTTGAGGTACAATAGAAAACACTTGGCTGAAGTATCACTCAGTGGAACTGAACCCAATACCACATGGCTGGGAAGCAGACTACGCAGCCACGCCTGTGTTTAAGTATGCTGTACATTTTGTACAAAGATTAAAATGTGAACCACATTCATATCATATTACATAAGAAAAAGCTTCTTACATAACAGGAGTTACATTGAGCTGTCTTGATGTTCCATATCAGCAAGACATGATTCCAGCATATTAATGTGTTATAAACATTGTGGTTTTCCATGCAAGGCCAGTTCACATTTTCCATCACCTCTTCTACGGCATCAGGAGACAGAAATAATCAATAAATGTTGTATCTAACAGAAATGTGTGTGTGTGTAACGAGTTAGGCATATTCGTGAAGATAAAAGAAAAAATATTACGCGGTTCGCCATGCCGCATGATTATGAAACAGTTCATAATGTAAAAAATATTTAATATCTTTCACATATTTAATATATCTTAAAACACATTTAGTTTTACTGCAATATATAACACCAGGTTTCTGTCTACAATTCACTGGCGACAATTCCATAATTGAGCGGCGGAGGTGTAACACTTGCAGGTAACCATGCTGTATGTTCGATGTGATATAAAATTATTTCCCCATTTGAGTGTACACGAATGTGTTAAAAATAAATATACATGGATTTATCTCAACTTTAGCTACTGGTTCTGCCTTGAATGAATGAATTGCAGCTTGACAAAACTTTGGACGCACTAGCACACATATTTTTTGCTGCTTACATATAACAACGGCAGTTCTTAATGAGCTGTGAACAACTGATTCAGTTGTTTATCAACTTATAACAGATGAAGCACGGCCACACAGAAACACACGCTTCATAGACTGATGACATCATCCACAGCCCAGTTCGGTGTGTATGGAGACCTTCTTGTCCCATTCAATTACCACGGTGAAAGTCTTTCCCCATTTGAGTGTACACAAATATGTTAATTATAAATGTTTACAACTTTATCTTATCCATCGCTGCTTAGTGTGCTTTAATTAATTAATGAAGTCCAGCTTGATAAAGCTTAGCACATGCCAAATGTAATTTTTGACGCTTACATATAAAGGTCGACCAAAGTCTTGTGAATATATTTGGTGGACAGAAACTGAAAGAAGCCTGTCACGCGCGCGCAGTGTGTATGCGTATAAGAATAATATAACACGAGAATGAAGGATATCAGGTTTTAATAATAGATCACAACATTTGTTTCTGCACAACACACGAGCTTTAAGTTGCTGACTTTATATTTATATAATTTATATATCATTATACAATATTATTCTTTATAATTACAATATAATTGAATCTTTTTCATCAACACCCGATGAAGTGCCCACACACGGCTGTTTCTGAAAAAGATTCAACAATATTGTAATTGTAAAGAATGATCTTGTATAATTAGTATTTGAAATTAAACTCAGCAACTTAAACCTGTTGTCATCATCATCATCATCGTCGTCGTCGTCGTTTAACGTCCGCTTTCCATGCTGGCATGGGTTTGACGGTTTGACCGAGGGCTGGCGAGCCAGAAGGCTGCACCAGTCTCCAATCTGATCTGGCAATGTTTCTACAGCTGGATGCCCTTCCTAACGCCAACCACTCCGAGAGTGTAGTTGTGCGGTGCAGAAACAAATGTGGTCTACTATTGAAGCCTGTTATCCTCCATCCTTGTGTTATATTATTCTTGCAAAGGCGAGTTCCGCATGTGTATCTACCCCTGGATTATACCCTACTGTAGGATAACAGATGGTGGTGAAATAATGGCATAAGGGCTCTTAAATGCACATTACGAATTTTTTTACCCGAATTATACGATGTGTGTGTGTGTGTTTGTCTCACACCACTGCTTGAAGACCTGTGTTGGTGTGTTTATGTTCCCCTAACTTAGCAGTTTGGCAAAAGAGACTGATAGAATAAGTACCAGACCTAAAAATAATGAGTACTGGGGCTAATTTGTTTGATTAAAACCGTCAAGGGTTTGCCCCAGAATGGCCCGAGTCCAGTGACTGAAACAGGTAAAAGATGTGTGTGTGTGTGTGTGTGTGTCATTGTCTTCATAACACAGGATAGTTGTAAACAAGTGTCACTGCCATACAAGCGGGACCGCTTGTTTCCAGTCTTCTCACGTAAAATATCTCTGGGTATGGGAAAACATTACCTCACCTGCAAACTGGTGAGCGTTGGTGACAGGAAAGGTATCCAGTCGTAGAAAAGTCTGCGTCAACGAATTCCATCTGACCCATGCAAGCATAGAAAAGTAGACGTTAAAATGATGATGATGACTGAGCCTGTCACAGTTTGTAATAAGACAGTGCCTTTTGAATGACAGGAACAACCCATCTGATGGGCTTCTGTGCAGTTTCCATCTGCCCAAGTTTATTCACAAGGTTTGGGTTGGTTGGATGCTATAGAAAATGACATTTGCCTAAGATGCAACGTAGTAAGATTGAACCCGAGATTTCTTGGTTGCCAAGCGAACTTTGTAACCATTCAACCAAACTTTGGGCATCTAATTACATGTAAAGAGTAATAAAAGCCTCCTTCCCTTCACATCAAACGAAAGAGGATGAAGAGGGGGAGGAGGAGGAGGAGGAGTAAGTGGAAACAATGTGAGGGAAAAGAAGTGAAACAAAAAACATGTATAAAAGAACAAAGAAATGAGAAAGAAGGAAGAGAAATAATGACGATAATGAAAGAAGATAAGAAAGAACTTCGATAATAAAAAAGAAGGAAAAAAAGAAACAACTTATCTCACCCTGCTTTCCTCATTTATTAAAAGAAGGTGGCTTGTTTAGTGTCAGAAGCGACACCAGATTATATTTAACTAAACACTTCTTGTATTATATACACACAGGGAAGGACAGACAGACAACAAACAGACACACAGACACAATAAGCAAAACACACACAGCATAACGTAAACAACAAACACAACACGTGTTCAAATCCTCCTGGAATTGATTTTTCCCGTCCCTCACCCATATCCTCACTTAAAAATCAATCGACCGTGAAGGTTGCTATATTTAAATGGTGTTTTTGTAGTTTTAATATTTTTTGCTGCTGTGATTGTTTTGTTTTTTTAACGTCTCGCTTGTGGATCGTAGTAGACCAAGGAGCATCTCAAGCGGGAATGTATTTTCACACGCAAGGAAAGAACTAGGCATACGTACACATACATACCTACATACAGACATTTTTACACACAAACATACACATACATTCGTATACGTACATCAAACCATACAGGCATGTACAAACATGAAGGTTGGGTTCCCTGGAATACACACACTATCACACGCGTACGTATACATAACGGGCAATAGAATAATTACACACACACACACACAGAACACTAAAGAAACGTACATACACCAATACATGAATGACTATATATATACTCACACATACATATACACACAACAGCCTGTTATCCACACATAAAGACACCACCATCAGTCTATCCACACACACATCATTGCTTATAGATCCCAATTCAAACCATAGCTTATACACACTACTGTTGCTATATCCAACACACACACACACACACACACACACCATTGCAGCTATATCCACTCACGTCACAACCGGTATATCCTCACACACATAACTACATACACACACGAATTAATATGTTTTACTTATAAATAAATCCCTGAAAGCTAATGAACTTTTATAGCCACTGCGTGCGTGTGTGTGTGTGTGTGTGTGTGTGTGTGTGTGTGTGTGTGTGTGTCTATGAAGCGATTTCATAATTAAGGCAGCATTTTAAACATAAATGTAGAAGGCTGCCTTATTTTTTAAGGACATTTGTCAATGCGTTTTCTTTCAAGAACAAGGCTAAATATTTTCTAAGTCTACCCCAGCAAGACTTGAACTCAGAGCCAGGAGCTATAAAACCAATTTAAAACAATCCAAATGACTACAAGTGACAGGTTTTTAGCACATCTGAGGATCTCTTTCCTATCATCATCATTATCATCGTCGTCGTCGTTTAACGTCCTTCTTCCATGCTGGCATGGGTGGGATGGTTTAACTGAAGCATTTGAACTCCGAACAAAAAGTCAGAAGAAATGCCACTAAGCAGATTTTCTGGTGATGATTCTGCCAGCTCAGCACCATAGCAGACTGCATTTATCACTCAGTTTAACACTCCACCAGACCCTTAAGGGCTTTTGGAAGCACCCATTCTGCTGCAAGCACTCTGGCTAAATCTCTAGTTTTTGGATAACTCCCATTCTTCGTTGCATAAAAGTCTTGGAGATGTTGTTGGAAGGTTTGGCATAATCACGGGTATGATTGCTCTTACTTAAAAAAAACAAAAATTCAAAAAATGAAGAATATCAGATTTAAAGTTTAAATCTTGGCTTGTGCAGCTTTGAAATTGGACATCTACAGACACTTTTTTTTCAATAATATCTATAATTTTTGGTGGGGGTGGGGGGTGGGGGAATTCAAGATTGTGCCACGTAAAAAGCACTGAGTCCACTCTGTATGCTATGCCCGTAAGCTATGTCTGTACGCTATGCCCATACACAATGCCTGTATGCTATGCTCTTATGCCATGGCCGTACACCAAGCACGTATGCCATACTCGTACGCCATGCTCATATGCCATACCCATACGGCATGCCTGAACACTGTCTGTATGCTACGCCTGTACACTATAACTGTATGCTATGCCCGTACACCATGCTTGTATGCTATGCCCATATGCTATGGCCGTAGGCAATAACTGAGTGAATTTTCAAGGCTTGTAAACCTCCATTGATGTCTTATGTCAGCTCCGTACCAATTAGATGAAACAATCCTGTATTTCTGAGATAAAGAGTTTTTACATTTTATGCATTAGTTTGAGTGATGTCCTCATCTTGGTTGTTACATTTCACTACATTTCTGAAGAAGGCTGCAGTGTACACAGCCAAAGCGTAGTGTATAGCAACAATTAAGATGAAGGCAAATCTCCAACTAATACATCATTTATGCATAGACATACCTCTATTAGACACACCTCTATTTCAGCAGCGCAGGTTCAGAAACATGTAATATAGTCCCAACTTTGCATAGAGGACCTGGGATGATTTATCTGAGATGCTTTTTGGTAGGGGTAAAAAAGAAACACATCTTATATGCTATTAAATATGGTATATGAGATATGTTATCAGGCAGAAGCATGGCTGTATGGTAAGAAGCTTGGTTCACAACCACATGAGTCTGGGTTCAGTCCCATTGTGTGGTACCTTGGGCAAGTGTCTTCAACTATAGCCTCAGGTCATCCAAAGACTTGTGAGTGGATTTGGTAAACGGAAACTGAAAGAAGCCTGCCATGTGTGTGTATATATATATATATATATTATTGTATCTGGGGAGGGTCATTCTCTTTTAGTGCCTTATTAATTTAACACACTCACTGGTTTGATTTCCACTTAATTACTTACTCTTTTACTTGTTTCAGTTATTTGACTGTGGCCATGCTGGAGCACTGCCTTTAGTCAAACAAATCGACCCCAGGACTTATTCTTTGTACTTATTCTATCGGTCTCTTTTGCCCAACTGCTAAGTAACGAGTACGTAAACAAACCAACATCAGTTGTCAAGTGATAGTGGGGAGACAAACACAGACACACAAGCATATACATATATGCACACACACACACACACACACACTCACACACACACACACACACACACAGATATATATATACGACGGGTTTCTTTCAGTTTCCGTCTACCAAATCTGCTCAGAAGGCTTTGGTTGGCCCGAGGCTAAAGTAGAAGATGATTGTCCAAGGTGCCACGTAGTAGGACTGAACTTGGGACCATGTGGCTGGTAAGCAAGCTACTTACCACACAACCACTCCTGCACCTACTTATTTATTTTTTTCTAAATTTTTTCATTGTGTCTTGCAAAATAAATAATTAAATGAGTGGAAACCAGACCAGTGAGTGTGTTAAATTAATAAGGCACTCAAGGAGAATGACCCTCCCCAGAAAATAAAATACGCTGCAACACACGAATTCACATAAAGAATCTTGCAAACCAAATACAAAAACGAAGCATATATGTGTGTGTTTGTGTTTGTCCTCCACCAGTGCTTGACAACAGGTGTTGGTGTGTTTATGTCCTTGTAACTTAGTGGTTTAGCAAAAGAGACTGATAAGATAAGTACCAGGCTTTAAAAAATGTACTGGAGTCAAACCATTCAACTAAAAATTCTTCAAGGTGGTGCCCCAGCATGGCCGCAGTCTAATGACTGAAACAAGTAAAAGATAAAAGATATATAGACACAGGAATGGCTGTGTGGTTAGAAGTTTGCTTCCCGACCACATGCTTCTAGGTTCAGTCCCACTGTGTAGAACCTTGGGCAAGTGTCTTCTACTATAGCCTCAGGGTGACCGAAGCCTTGTGAATGAATTTGACTGAGGGAAACTGAAAAGAAGCCTGTGATATATGATATGTGTGTGTGTTTTTCTGTGTTTGTCACCCACCACCACTTGATGACTGGTGTCGGTGTGTTTACATCCCTATAACTTAGTGGTTTGGCAAAAGAGCTGATAGAGGATTACAAAAAAGAAGGTGCTGGGATCGATTCCTTCATCTAAAAATTTCTTCAAGGTGGTGCTCCAGCATGGCCGCAGTCTAATGACTGAAACAAGTAAAAGAAAAGAGATATCAGGATCCAGAACTTCTGTACTTACATCATCAGGATCTGAGCCAATAGAAAAACTGAGCTCACGGATGGTGAAGACGAAGAAGGAGTGTTGACATCAAGGATCGGACAAAGAGGAAGGAGCCTGACTCAGCACTGACTCAGCACAAGACTGCTTCTTGTTGCAAGGAATGGTAAATGTATCTGAGGCCATCAACCCTCCAGCCTTGAGGAAGGCATATTTATTTCATGCGTTTCATCCAAGCAGTTTACTCATACAGTGTTCGTTATACTCTCTCTCTCTTTAATATATTATCAGGTTACCATTTTAACAACAGTTCTGGGCAACCATTCAAATTTGAAATTACCTTCTTTACTTTGTGTGTGTGTGTGTGTGTTTGTATTTGTGAGTTTGAGTGTGTTATTGTGTGTATGAAAAAGTGTGTGTGTGTGTGTGCGTGTCATGTTTTGTTTGTTGGACGCCATGTTTATTACTGTAATTAACGGTGATAGGAGATTACTGCTGATTAAATGACGACAAAAATAAATTAAAAATTAACGAATATGTGTTATCTTTTGAGTTCAGAATTCCTTGGTGAGATTTTGCAAGTTTGTTGAGTGACCGGATGTGAAATGAAAATAATTGCTAAATGATTAAAGAGAGGTAATGGTGAAGACAGGGGTAGGGTGGAGGAGAAGTAAAGGCAAACTTTGATGAAGAAGCTCACTTTTGCAACCATCTGGTTTTGGGTTCAATCCTACAGTGTGGTACCTCTTGAGAAATGTCTTAATGTTGATCAACTCTTCAGTTCCTGTTGTTTCAGCCCCTTGTAAATGGGTAACCCTACCATGGACTGGTATCCTGTTCAGGGGAAATGTTGGCCTGCCTACCTATGCAGCAGGGTGGCATTATTTGAAAGCTGTAACAATGTAAGAAAGTGCATTGTGGCCAGTGGTATGTAACAACATCTGATAGTCTGGCCAATAGAGTGATATGTACAGACATGACAGAAGTAAATTGACACTCCATAGAACATCGTTTTATGTGTATTTTAATTTGAAAAGGTGTATATTTTTTTATTATTTTACTTATTTATGTTTTAGGTTCTATAATGTGACTGTTTAATCATGCCACATAGAAAAGAAACCTCGAAAGTGTCTGAATTTCAAAGAAGCTATATTATGGGTTAATCTCAAGGTGTAAAATTGTAGAAACCTTGGGATCCTGCTTTCTACAGAGAGTGATTGTGCAATTCACCAGTGAGGGGAAAGAGGGCACATCGCCTCACTCAGATCAACCAGGGCCCTCTGACAGGACCCTTCTCTTTGCTAAGGGAAGTGTGGATGATAATCCTCATTGCAAGGCCTCTGACATAGCAGAACAAGTTAATATCAGTCCCAGAACAGCTCTCAGGTATCTCCACAAACTTGGTTATTACGGCAGAGCAGCAAGAAGGAAGCCACTTCTTTGACCAGCCAACATGAAGCAGAGAAAAGATTAGGCCAGGGAGATGGTGGAGACGCCACTAGCATTTTGGGACGGTCATATTCCCTGATGAGTCCAAATTTGCTCTATTTTCTGACAGTGGTCAAGTGTGTGTCTGGAGACTCTGTGATCAAGAATTTGCTGCCAACAGTGAAACACGGCAGCTACTTTGTGATGGTTTGGACAACAATTTGGAACAATGGTTGATCAGAGCTGGTGGAGTGTGATGGAAACATAAACTCAGATGAATATGTGCCCATGTTGCAGAAAGGACACCTTCTGATCTTCCCCAGTAGTGAAATGATTTAAGAAGACTCTTTATTTGTTGTCACACAGCTAAAAGGACCCAAAATTGGTTGGAAGAGAATGACATTAGAAAGCTTCCATAGCCAACCCAGTCAGCAGATATGAACTTTATTGAACACCTCTGGAGCATAATGGTAGATCCGATAACAGAAGAAAGTGCTTAAAATGTCGCAGGAGTGGCTGTGTGGTAAGTAGCTTGCTTACCAACCACATGGTTCCGGGTTCAGTCCCATTGCGTGGCACCTTGGGCAAGTGTCTTCTGCTATAGCCTCGGGCTGACCAAAGCCTTGTGAGTGGATTTGGTAGACGGAAACTGAAAGAAGCCTGACGTATATATGTATATATATGTGTGTGTTTGTGTGTCTGTGTTTGTCCCCCTAGCATTACTTGACAACCGATGCTGGTGTGTTTATGTCCCTGTAACTTAGCGGTTTGGCAAAAGAGACCGATAGAATAAGTACTAGGCTTACAAAGAATAAGTCATAGGATTGATTTGCTCGACTAAAGGCGGTGCTCCAGTATGGCCACAGTCAAATGACTGAAACAAGTAAAAGAGATATATATATAATCATCCAACATTCTGACTACTGTATTATTCTAAATATACAATATCTGTACATCACTTCAAAATCTCTGTCTGTCTGCCCCCCCCTCTCTCTCACTCTCTCTCTCTCTCCATATATATATATATATATACATACACACACACTCACAACAGGCTTCCGCACAGCTTCTGTCTCTCAAATTACACCATTACGTTTCCAAAGTCTATGTCAACTTGAGGATACACACATAACAGAAAACATTTATTTCTGGATGATAAACAAGTGTAACTGCAAGTTAATGAAACTTCTTAGCCATTATAAATTCTTCTTCATATTGGATAACATACATTATATATTATAATGTCATTCTGCTGAGGTCAGAAGGCTCTTGTAAAGGATAATGCCGAAATGTCTTGGAGATAAAATACCTGAAAGACATATTCTACTCTGTTTGGTTGACCAAACTGAATGTTCATAATATGGTTACAATTTCAAATAATTTGTACATTACAACAGAAAGGTATTCAATATAATCCATATGGGAAAATAAAACAGATAATAATAATAATAATAATAATAATAATAATAATATTAATAATAATAATAAAAAAACAAACTATGCTGTATCATAGATATAGCATGCCCAGCTGACATCAAGATATGCGATAAGTAAGAAAGAAAAGTTGAGAGATATGACAGGTTAGCTTGGGAAGTTAAGCAGCTGTGGTTGATGAAAAAGGTAGCAGTAGTACCAATAATTGTCAGAGCCCTGGGAACAGTGAGTAAAAATCTCGAGAAGCATGTGGAACAAATAGGGGCTGCAATAAGGGTGGAGCACTTGCAGAAAACAGCACTGCTTGGAACAGCTCAAGTACTCTGGAAGGTGCTCGAAAAATAAGGGGTGTTACCTTAGTTCACTGGTAGGGAACAGCTGACACCGTAGTACATCTCCAGCATTAGAAGCTGTGCAAAGACAAGAAATAATAATAATAATAATAATAATTGCCCGGATGCAGTACCAGGCAGTGGCTCTCCTGGCTTCTGATCTTAACTGATTGGAAGTGTTATCATGTACGTTGTTTTGTCTTGGTATAAAAGATGGGCTACAGCAAATATTCTGCTCAAAATCACAGATTTGCTTCTCAGTTGTCTGGCCTTCATCAGTTGAGCATGTCCCTTGGTGGCTGACGAGATGTGCATCTCTGATCATGAGCAGAAGTAGTGGAGGAGCATCATAGCCATGTGTTAAGAGGAATTCTTTGGGGTTTGGATAATTCACTTCTGGAAACGTCCTTAAATAACCCTTATTCAGGGACCTTTTGAGTGGGATGGGTTACTCGACCTGAAGAAAATACTAACTGGGCCCCACCTGCAAGGTTATGCACTGTTTATCTTGATGTGAGATCACCATGTCATGCACACATGGTTGTGATGCATGTGCCTGGTGTACCCTTATCAGACGGGTAGTCATGATGGGTATAATGGGCTTCGTATATTTTACCCCAGTGTCACTTTGATGGCATGCACTGCTCTCTCACTCAATAGTAATAATAATAATAATGACACTGGATAATGTGTCAGCATTATAAAATCAAAACTGCTGACAAATGGTACAAGCACCACCCTGAGGCTGTAACTGAGGGAGAAAATGTAACGATTCTTTGGGACTTCCCAGTATGTACAGATAGGACCATCAAAGCAAGCAAACCAGATGTTGTGAAAGACAAAAGCAATAAAGTCTGTTTATTGATTGACATGAACAAACCCTGTGACCATAATATCTCGGCAAAAGAATTTGGTAAGCTCAGAAAATATAAAGATCTGCTAATCGAAATTGAAAGGATGTGGCATCTCAAGACAGTTACAATACCAATGATTGTAGGAGCACTTGGAATGATCAAAAACGGAACTGAAAATTATTTAAGAATGATCCCTGGCTTACCATCCATGCAGGAAGTGCAAAAGATTGTCTTAACTGGTACGTCACATGTATTGAAAAGAGCATTGTCACTGAATTTTTCTTTCTCTTTTACCCTCTTTATTTTATTTGTTTACGTATTTATTTTATTCTTTTATTCATTTCAATCATTTGACTGCGGCCATACTGGAGCACCGCCTTTAGTTGAGCAAATCGACCCCAGGACTTATTCTTTGTAAGCCTAGTACTTATTCTATCGGTCTCTTTTGCTGAACCGTTAAGTTACGGGGACGTAAACACACCAACATCAGTTGTCAAGTGATGGTGGAGGGACAAACTCAAACACACACACACACACACACACACACACACATATAACAGGCTTCTTACAGTTCCTGTCTACCAAATCCACTCAGAAGGCTTTGAATTTTTTCCATTTTCTCTGTCTTTCTTCCCCTTTTCTCTATCACATGACTTTGTAAATGGACAATCTGGTGTGTTTATTTTAATGTATATGGTGCGTTTCTCTGCCCTAGGTGTCAGGAAGATACTCAGCAAGAAATGGAAACAGAATTGAAAGAAGATGATAATGAAAATAATGATAATAAGCTATAAAGACTAACCATACAACATAAGCAAGAAAACCAGACATGATTATAGAGGACAAACAGACTTTGCAAAATCATGGATTTTGCAATTCCTTATGATAGCAGAGTCAATACCAAAGAAATTGAAAAATGTCGGGAAATATCACGACATAGCCTGAGAACTGAGCAGTTCACTGCATCAACCCCAGTATGTGACAGGTACTTATTTTATTGACCCTCAAAGGATGAAAGGCAAAGTCATCCTCAGTGGAATTTGAACTAAGAACATAAAGAACCAGAAGAAATGCTGCTAAACATTCTATTTGGCAGAAGGATTCTGCTTCACCAATAATAGTAATAATAAATTCTTTTATTAACCGCGAGGGCTCACATACAATAACATTAAAGGACATGCAACAACATAAAAGACAAAAACGGGACAATACAATGGGTTTTACAGTGTGTAAACAAAAATAACATTAAAAAATTAAACAAATTAAAACTCCGAATAGGGGAGGTGCTTTAAGGTCCTTGTGGAAAAAACCACGGGTGCCTGATCAACAGGACAAGAGCCCTTCTCCTGTGATTTCCTTTTTACAGGTGCACACTCAAAATTGATCCTTTCACATTGGCCATTCTTCCAACATTCACCCACTTTTCAATGAACTTGCTACAAGGCAACACTTCCCTCTCTCCATCCTTAACTTTCTTTTCAAGTTAAACTTGAAAATGTTGATGAGGGCTTGGCCAAAGTGGAAAGTGTTTGTCTTTAGCCCTTTCAAAGGGGTCCACCATACTATCTCTTTCGCTACAGCCACTAGACAAATAAAAATTGCCTGCCCCTCTCAGCCAAAAGGGGACGGTAGGGCAATCTTCACAATAGATTCAGCTGATAGCCGGATCCATCCTACATAAACCCACAGGTCAGCAATAATAATAATAATAATCCTTTCTATTATAGGCACAAGGCTTGAAATTTTGGGGGTGGAGTGGGGAGGAAGGGAGTAAGTAGATTACATCTACCGCAGTACTTCACTGGTTCCCTTTTTATTGACCCCGCAAAAGGGTGTAAGACAAAATTGACCTCTGTGGGATTTTTCATTTAGAACATAACAAGTCAAAATACAGCTAAGAATTTTGTCTGGCATGCTAACAATTCTGCCAGCTCACCACCTTGATAATAATAATAATAATAATAACAATCCTTTCTACTGGAGGCACAAGGCCTGAAATTTTGGGAAGGGGGCCTGTCAATTAGATCGACCCCAGTACACAACTTGTACTTAATTTATTATTTGAAATTTTTGCCATAAGAGCAGCTTGGGGGGGGGGGGGCGGAGTGGGGATAAGATGATTACATCGATCCCCAGTGCACAACTGGTACTTATTTCATTGATCCCGAGAGGATAAAAGGCAAAGTTGATCTTGGCGGAATTTGAGCCCAGAACACGAAGACAGACGAAATGCCGCTGAGCATTTTGCCTGGTGAGCTACCATTTCTGCCAGATCACCACTTTAATAACAATAATAATCCCTTCTACTATAGGCACAAGGCCTGAAATTTGGGGGAGGAGGACAGTCAATTACATCGACCCCCCCCCCCCCCCCCCTGAGTTTCACCGGTACTTAATTTATCGACCCCTGAAAGGATTATTAATAATAATCCTTTCTACTAAAGGTACAAAACCTGAAATTTTTGATGGGGAGGGCAACAGTTGATTATATTGACTCCGGTATGCAACTGGTACTTAATTTATCGACTCTGAAAGGATGAAAGGCAAAGTCGACTTTGGCAGGATTTGAACTCAGAGCATAAGAACAGATGAAATGCTGCTAAGCATTCTGCCTGGCGTGCTAACGATTCTGCCAGTTCACCTAATAATAATAATGATAATAATAATAACAATAATAATAATAATAACAATAATAATAATAATAACAACAATAATAATAATAATAATAATAATAATAATGATAATAACGATTTCAAGTTTTTGCTACAAGGGCAGCTTGGAGGAGGGGATTAAGTGACTACATCAACCCCAGTGTGTAACTGGTACTTATTTAATTGACCTGGAAAGGATGAAAAGCAAAGTTGACCTCAGTGGAATTTGAACTCAAAACGTAAGGATGGACGAAATGCTGGGTAAGCATTCTGCCTGGCATGCAAACAATTCTGCCAGCTCACCTAATAATAATAATAATAATAATAATAATAATAAGAAGAAGAAGAAGAAGAAGAAGAAAGAAGAGGAATATTCCAGGGAGACACGCTCTCTCCACTCCTGTTCTGCCTGGCTCTCACACCTTTAACTGAATTGCTAAATAGAACTGGATGCGGTTACAAATGCTACGGAAAAACAGTCAGCCACCTTCTATATATGGATAACCAAAAATTATATGCTAAAAACGACAAAGAGCTAGAAACACTACTACAGACAGTACATGGCTTTACCAAGGAAATAGATATGAAATTCGGATTAGAAAAATGTGCCAAAGCAACTCTGAAAAGAGGAAAATTAGTTAAAAGTAGCAAAATAACACTAGATAAAGCCAATGAAATAAGAGAACTAGACAAAAGCCAACCATACAAGTATTTAGGAGTCAATGAACTAGATAGGATACAACATACACAAATGAAAGAAAAAATAAAGAAAGAGTACTATAGACGAGTTAGATCAATACTAAAAACAGAGCTCAATGCTAAAAACAAGATAATGGGTATCAACACTTTAGCTGTCCCAGTTATAAGCTACAGCTACAACATCCTTAACTGGACACTAGACGAACTATCTAAAATAGACAGGAAAACAAGAAAAATAATGACAGAATATAGGATGCACCACCCAAAATCTGACATAGAAAGGCTATATATACAATGCACAGAAGGTGGCAGGGGTCTTATACAGCTAGAAAACTATTATAAAATAACCACCATAGGACTGCAAAAATACCTACTCCAGAAGCAAGGAAAACTAATACAAATAGCCACAAAACACGAGCAAAACAAAAAACTGTTTTCAGTATTTAAGGAAGCTGACAAATACAAACAAGAAATCATACTACCTAACAAATACGAAGAAGAAGAAGAAGAAACAACAAAAGCTATAAAACAAATGAAATCCAAACTAAAACTAGAACAGCAACGGACCATGATAAAAGATGGCTAGAAAAGCCCCTACATGGTAAATACTGGGCTAAACTAAATGCAAAAGAAATAGACAGAGAAAAATCCCAGCAATGGTTGAGAAGCTCAGGACTCAAAGCAGAGACTGAAGGATTTTTAATTGCTGCACAAGACCAAAGCCTCCCCACCAGAAATTACCAAAAACACATAATGAAAAGAAACATAACAAGTAACTGTAGAATATGTGGAGATGGACAAGAAACAATAAATCATATTATCTCTGGCTGCCCAGTCCTGGCTAAGAAGGAATATATTCACAGACATGACAGAGCTGGGACCTATATACACTGGAAGCTAAGCCAACATTATGGAATAACAACAGAAAAAAGATGGTATAAACACACGCCAGAAAAGGTCACAGAAAATGAGAAAGCAACCATATTCTAGGATATGCCAATACACTCAGATAGAGAAATTAAGGCAAATAGACCAGATATAGTTGTCAAAGATCATGAAGAAAAAAAATGCTTTCTAATTGATGTATCAATACCAGCAGATGACAACGTTTCTCTAAAAGAAATGGAAAGACCTGGAAATAGAGATAACTCGAATGTGGAATCTAAAAACAAACAATTCCAATCATAGTAGGTGCCTTAGGTATAATAAAAAAATATTCAGACAAATACATAACAAAAACACCAGGAATTACAAATATATATAACATACAGAAAATTGCACTACTGGGCACTGCACACATTCTACGCAAAACACTTTCAATACAGTAAACATAAGAGCACCACAGCAATCCACAGCACATACCCAAGGCGCACAGAACTGCGCTCGGTAGTGAGGTGAAAGCACGTTATAAAAATAAAACTACTTAACAATAATAATAATAATAATAATAATAATAATAATAATAATAATAATAATAATAATAATAATAATAATGCTATTTTATACCAGTTATATTCTGATCATTTTAAGATGAAATATATTAGCAGAGAAAACAACAAAATTAACAACAGTGAGACAAATAAAAGATGTAATGCCTACGTCTTTTAACCACAGAAAATGTAATGATTTTTTTTCTTTTTCTTATGTATTGTAGAGTATCATGGAGTACAACAAAGTAGAAATAAAACTCCCTAAGGGTGAGTAGACGAAGCTGGTTTAAAATATTTTATTCCACTTGTGCCACCAATACCTCTGACAAAAATATGATTGCTTCGTTAGAAGTTGATAAGATTAATCACTTTTTCATGGATAACTCAGATTATGACTGGTCGAATTATTGATTCAGTTTGTTACATTTATGAGAGATCAATAAAATACTTATTGATTGAAAGTTGTATATATATATATATATATATATATATATATATATATATATATATATATATATATATATATATGTATATATATATATGTATATATATATATACATACATATATATACATATATGTATATGTGATAAATAATAGAAAATATAAATATACTTACTAGGAATTTCATTGCTAAGTATTTATGGATGCAAACTTGATTAAACAGATTTAGACAGCCTTGTATTATATAAGCAATGTGTCTACATCAACCATGTGCTGTTTCTCTGTATTTTTGTGTGTGTGTGTATGTGTGTATATATATATATGTGGGTGCGTGGACAGGAAGTGGCTGATTGCAGTAGTTGCACTCCAGTGTATAGAAAGAAAAGGATTTAATTTGACACATTACCAAACAAGTAACACGTAGTAAACTCTGCTTACTCATATTCACACATTAATCGAGTTAATTTCTTGTCTCTGTGACAGTCGTACTAAATATCTTGTCAATTGGAGAAATTAGTTGCCAATCAGTGTCCGGCATATCTTGCTGAGACACAATGCAAATTCTTCACTTCTGTTCATTAGTGCTACTTTCCGTTGGTCATTATAGTCTTTTATAGATTAATCTTATCTTCAAATGTCACTTGAATCGCTTTTTGTCTTTCATTCATTTGGACTTCCTTTATATCATCATCATCGAACATCTATGATCCATTCTGACATCGGTTGGACAATTAGATTTGTACTGTGAATGACACATGCATACATGTATGTATTTGTATATGTATCATCATCATCATCATCATCATCAACATCATCATTTAATGTCCCTTTCCCCACGCTAGCATAGGCTGGATAGTTTGATGTGAACCAGTGGCCCAAAGGGCTGCAGTGAGGCCCAGTGTCTGCTTTAACATTTTGGTATGGTTCCTACAGCTAGATGCCTTTCTTGACACCAACTACTTTATAGAGTGTACTGGATGTACCTATATATATATATATATATATATATATATATATATATATGATCATCATTGTCAACATCATCATCATCATCAACATCCATCTTCCATGCTGACATGGATTGGACTGTTTGACTGAAGCTGGCAAGACTGGAGAGCTGCACCAGGCTTCAATTGTCTGCTTTGGCATGATTTCTACAGCTGGATGCTCTTCCTAACACCAACCCCTTTACAGAGTGTACTGAGTGCCTTTTATGTAGCACCAGCACCAGTGGTGTTGTCAAGTTAAATGGCAAGACAAAGACCTCTCAGCTGGGAGATGGAGTGGCACCAAGGGAAGTGGCTGTGTGCCAGGTGAGAGGTTAGAGTATGATAGAGGGACACAGAAGCTTGGTGCAGGTTTCTGCATGACCAGCTCCTGTCAAACTGTTCCACTCATGCCAGCATAGAAGGTCGATGTTAAACGATGAGGATGATGATGATGTATGTATGTGTGTATGTATGTATGTATGTATCATCAACATTTAATGTTCATTTTCCATGCTGGCATAGGTTAAACAGTTTGACAGGATCTGATGAATGTAAGGACTGTATCATATTCCAGTGTTTGTTTGGCATGGTTTCTAGAGATTGATGCCCTTCTTAATGCCATTTACTTTAGAGCATGTACTGGGAACTTTTTGTGTCACCAGTACCACATATAAATTATGATATAGTCATCTCCATCTGGCCTTTGGGATCCTTCATCAAAGCCCACTTTATTGTAAACATTTGAGCCAGTTCTCTGGTCTGAGGTGAAGTTCTTCCTGTCCTTCTACTCAAAAATGCTGAGTTTGTATCTGTTCAATACTGAATGAATAAAAAAAATTAACGAAACAGCTGTAAAGAAGTGTTTTACAAAACAAAGCTTAATAAATAAAAGAAAGAAAAAAACAAATAAATGAATTTCCACTAAAGTAATATGCAAATTATTCTTTATTTAGTTTTAACACAATTCATTGATATTAATTAGTTGTTAGTTATATCACCATTTATAGTCTGGAAATCTAAAACATTGTAAAGAAGAGCACAAATATATAGGTTCTGGATATTATGTTTATATCATTGAAGGATTCAGATTTTCAAAGGATAAGTGCATGGATTTTTGTGCTCTCTTAAATAGGATGTCTTACAACCAACCTAGAATGTTAGGTGTTTGTAATCCTCTTAGCAGCAACGTGTGTTGTTTCTATCATTAAGTTGCTTTGTCCTTTAGCTACACATATGTCTTGCAGGGTTGGGACATTGTTTAATGTAATGTTTTGTTGCAGTGCTGCACGTTTGATGTGTGTTTTGACAATTGTTGGTGCTGAGTTCAATCGCTGTTGAGTGAGAGAAATTACGTTCTGTGTCAAGAACATAATGATAGATAAATAGATAGATAGATAGATAGATAGATAAATAAATAGATAGATAGATAGAGAGAGAGAGACAGAGAGACAGAGAGATTAGTGGAACATCCAGGTAAAAATGGGGTCTGTAGCACTGAGTTTGTACTGAACTTAATTATCTTTATAGTAATGATATTTTTTATACAAATTTGTCAGAGAAGAATCTACATCAATGATCTTCGTGAAACCTACCAGATGAGGGGTAATATGTTGCTTAAATATCTGTTGATCAACATCTGTAGCTCAACTTTTGTAGGAAAACCATGGCTGACAGCATATTTCACAGTGTTGCAGCATCGAAAGGAAAGACTGGGAGAAAAATTTAGTTGGGTAAGGGTGTCTAAATGATAAACATAAGGAATAGGGGAAAGATGGATGCATCCAGTTTTATCACCTATAGGTAGAGTGTGTATACAGCTTGTTGATAATGCGGAGTATCAGAAAAGTTAGCATTGCAATAAAAGACCCGGGTAAGAAGCAAGACGTAACTGAGTTGGAAAATTTGTACAATGATGGTGAACGGGTCCTTACCAAGGAACTGGTTGTCAATCTTTGCAGGTGCATACTCTGTGAGCTTTGTGTGTAGAGTAGCAAAAGCAAAAGCATTGTCCCAAAATATTTAGTTCTTGTTCCATCAGCAAGCAACTGATGTGGGTAGTTTATTTCACACTCAGAATCGCTGAAGCATGGAAAAAAAACTACCCACATCAGTTGTTCGCTGTTGGGACACTTCATCTTTCAGAACTTCCATGCTTCCTGAAATTCACCCAACACTTAACCTGATGACCCTCACCACATCTTTTTTAACAGCTCTCATTTCCTGTGCATATTCTATGTCCTGTTCATGCACTTTTGGCTACATTTTCTGATGCGTTGTACTGCACCTGAGCTCTGTATACAATAAGTTTATTATTATTTTACTTCTCAGAGCTCTCAGTCTTACTTGCTCTGGTTGATTCTGTGAGAGCAGACAACAACCTGTGGTCAGAAGTCTCACAGGGTTTCTTTCCGCAAATTATAAGCTTTGGTACTTGGATGTTAACTTATGGTGACAGACACTCAAACAATCAAACAAGTCCAATCACCAATCTGTAAATCCTAGCTGTCCCCAATAGAGCAGTTTTTTGGGGGCCTACTCTGCCCTTGTGTTAATTCCAATTTCTCCTACATATTTCTCAAACCTGGTCGTCACTGCTCCAAGCGCCCCCTACGACCACAGGGACAGCAGTTGCTCTCCTCGTTGCCCACATTCTTGCAATTCCATCTTTTGGTAGTCTGTATTTTTCCATCTTTTCCAGCTCTTTGTCATCTATGCATGCATCCCCAGGTATGGCAATGTCTATGATCTTGGTTTCCTTGTTCCTTTTATCTACCACAACAATGTCTGGTCTCCAAGCATTGATTGGAGCAGAGGTTCTCTAACTTTTTGGGCCACCGCCCCCCTCTCATGGCCACATAATACCCTCAGCGTCCCCACCCCTATTTTTATGTATAAATAAATATTTTATATTTTACTAATTTATATATACTATGAATCATTTGATATTTAATATAATATTATATAATTTGTATACAATACTATAATAAAATAAATTTATAAGCATCCCCTAATCCACTACCTTTCTTCCAATACCTCCTTTTTCTCTACCACCCCCTTAGGCACTAGTGCCAACCTGAACCCTCTCAATGCCTACCAAGGGGCGGTAGCACCCACTTTGTGAACCTATGGATTAGAGAATCACAGTGGATTGTAGTTCAGTAAACTATCAGAGCCAATGTATTTAGTGACTCTTCCAAAGTCAGTCGAGTATTCCATTGCTTTGACCATGTTATCTGTATGATGTTTCATGAGAGCTTGTGAAGTGCATCTTTTCCAGTGACTTTGAGGCTTCTTCATTGAGTGTTGTTCATATTTAGGGAAGTTTTTATTCAAGATCCTTTCCTTTAACTGTATAATATTGTTTGTCTTGAAGGAGAAGAGGTTATCAAATCCTGACAGGTATTAACTCACTCATACATAACACACACACACACACAAACACACACTTGAAATTTATAGATAAACAAAAGATGAAGACAGGTGTATGAACAACAAGCAAGTGTATTACTTTGACGCTTAGGAAAAATGAAAAGGTGTTTTATGTTTCAAGCCTGTGCTCTTGAACAGAAAGGAATAAGAGAAAATAAACAGAGAGAGAAGGAAAAAAACATGTAGAGTTCAGTGGTCCAACATGGTAAATATATATATTCATGGGTGTGGGGCTCGAAATTTATGAGGTGTCTGAGTTGTGTCCCAAAGATTAAGAGGTGGAAATTCTGGTATGAAATGCATTGTGATGTAAAAAATTAGTATGTATAAGTATAGTTGTGTTTATGTATATAGCAGTGCTCTCAAAGCCACTCACCTGAAGACGTGTGAGTACACAACTATTGCTGTATCATATTTATATAATAATAAGTGTGATATGGAAAACCCAGCAACTAACTGCATTTACAAATGCACAGAAACAATTGTTGGGATTTGTGATTAAAGCTTGTTCATTCCATCTTGTATTATAAATTTATATATATATATATATATATATATATATATATATATATATAGCAAGTGTATCAGAGTGTATAATCTTGCTTGGTATTTGTCATATGAAGCACTTCTACAGATACCACCTATCTTAAAATGGAAAAGTGAGAAAAGGTTTTTTTCATGTTATGGCCCCAATCACCTGAAAAATTCACCAAATATCTATAGAGTATGAATAATAATAAATACCTAAGAATGGAGTTAACAAATCAGTTTGATACACCGTTTACAATTGTTTCATCAATGTTGCATCATGTAACTATGTTAGCGACTGTTGGCTTACTTCCATGTGCTACATAGGATTTCTTCTACAGTAAATTGATTCTTCAGAACTTTGTGAAAAACAATATGATGATTGATTCTGCTGTCTTGCCGATAAATACTTCCTACAAATTCAAATTGTGTGTGTGTGTGTGGGTAGGTGGGTGAGTCTAAGTAATCACATTTATGCATCAGAAACATATATATATATATATATATATATATACATATATATATATATATATATATATATATACACACACATATAATGATAAAGATGAACGTCTGTGTGTCTGTCTATTTGTTGAAGAAAGGCTAGAGCATGTACATAAAAACTAAAAGTAAATTCTTGTGTAAAATCTTCTGAGAAAGACAATTGAAGTGGTTCTAAGTCTCCATCAACACTGAGAGATATTGCTCAAATATTGTCCATCCATTTGTAAGGCCAACTCACTGAAAATGAAATTAATAATGCATACTTTCAGCAAGGTAGAGCTACAGCACATACTTTGCACATCACCATGGAGCTACTTCAAGAGTTTTTCGGTGAACAGATTATTTCGAAGGGACATTGGCCACCAAGATCACCTGATTTAACACGCCCAGACTTTATTTTATATTCTGGGGAGCAAATAAAAGTCACAATCATATCCTTCACACGATCCATACTGCATCAGACTCTCCAAGATGTATTTCAAAACATGTGTAGAAGAGTCAACTTCTGTATTGAAAATGAAGGAC
>NC_142928.1:4150566-4163066 GCF_046866305.1 Octopus bimaculoides | reverse complement strand
ACGCACACGCACGCACGCACACTCTCACACACAAATACACACACACGCACACACATGAGCGCGCGCACACACACACACACACACACACACACACACACACAGAGGGTGCGGTGAATAAACTGTCATCTAAATTACACAAAAGTGAAAATAACGTTGACATCTCATTGTAACAGATATATTTACCAAAATTGCATTTAAAAATTCTTGAAATACTAAAGCGATAGTTTATTCAATAAAATTACCATTGGCTTCAACCACAGTTTTCAGATGACTTCAGAATCTCCTCCAACTCTTCTGGATGGTCTTCTTGTGTAAATTGGTGAATGCTGCCATAATCCTTGCCTTCAGTTCATCTTTGGTGTTACAAAGAGTTTTGTTGGTCTCTCGCTCAACTGTGCCCCACACATAATAATCAAGGGGGTTGCAGTCTGGGGAGTTAGGTGGCCAGATGTTAGAGGGGATGTGGTCGCAGAAATTGTCTGACAGCCTGACTGGGTTCCCCTGCTTGTGTGGCATGGTGCAGAGTCCTGTTGCCAGACATAGGGTCTTCCAGCAACCACACGCTTGAACCAGGACAGCACTACCTCCTCCAGGCACTTGATGTAGGCCTTCGTGTTGAGTGTGAGACCGTGTGGGAGGATGAATGGAAGCATAACATCACCGTCACTAATGATCACTCCAAACACCTTGATGTTGACTGGATGCTTGATTTTTATCACTTTCAGTACATGTCCTCAGATTGACAACCAAACATTCTGAAATGTTTGTATTGGAGCTTCCAGTGTGAATGCCATGAAGTACAACATGTCGTTTCCAAATTTCTGGCAGAATTAATTGTGTCATGGTGCTGTTTTTCTCACAAACAGTGCCCAACTGACCCTACTATACTGTGTAGTCAACAGAATACAAAAAAACAATGCACATGCACAAAATTAAAACTATAAAATGGCAGCAATTTACCCATTGCACCCTGTATATATATATATATATATATATATATATAGGAGTCATACCCAATGACTGGTGTAGCAGCATCATAGTCAACTGCTACAAAGGTAAAGGTGACGCTTTAGATACAAATAATTACAGAGGCATCAAGTTGTTAGATCAGGTTATGAAAGTTACAGAGAGGGTCATAGCCCAACTAATTAGGGAGCGAATCAATTTAGATGAGATGCAGTTTGGGTTCGTGCCAGGTAAAAGCACTACTGATGCCTTATTTCTAGTGAGACAGTTGCAGGAGAAATACCTAGCTAAGGATAAACCTCTGTACCTGGCTTTCGTTGACATGGAGAAAGCCTTTGACAGGGTCCCCCGGTCCCTTATCTGGTGGTCAACGAGGAAACTTGGGATAGAAGAATGGTTAGTGAGAGCTGTGCGAGCCATGTACAGAGATGCTACCAGTAAGGTGAGGGTTGGAAATGAGTACAGCAATGAATTCCGGGTAGAGGTAGGGGTCCACCAAGGTTCCGTCCTCAGCCCCCTCTTATTTATCATAGTCCTCCAGGCAATCACAGAGGAGTTCAAGACAGGTTGCCCCTGGGAGCTCCTCTATGCTGATGACCTTGCCCTAATTGCGGAGTCACTATCAGAACTAGAGGAGAAGTTTCAGGTGTGGAAGCAAGGTCTAGAATTGAAGGGCCTTAGAGTCAACCTAGCTAAAACCAAAATCCTAATAAGTAGGAAGGTAGATAAAACACAAACCCCTTCAGGTAGATGGCCCTGCTCAGTATGTAGAAAAGGAGTAGGTAGTAACTCTATAAGATGTACCCGGTGCAAGCTATGGACACATAAGAGGTGCAGCAACATCAAAGGCAGGTTAACTAGCAAGTTAGTTTTTGTTTGTGGCAGATGTTCAGGTGCAATAAAGACTGTAAACAAACAGGAAACAACTTCTATCTCATTCCAGGGTGAAAAACTAGAGGTAGTCGATAGCTTCCGCTATCTGGGCGACCAAGTTAGTAGTGGGGGTGGGTGCGCTGAAAGTGTAGCTGCTAGAATAAGAATAGCCTGGGCAAAGTTTAGAGAGCTCTTACCCCTGCTGGCGACAAAGGGACTCTCACTCAGAGTAAAAGGCAGACTGTATGACGCATGCGTACGAACAGCCATGCTACATGGCAGTGAAACATGGGCTGTAACTGCTGAGGACATACGTAAACTCGCAAGGAATGAAGCCAGTATGCTCCGTTGGATGTGTAATGTCAATGTGAATAACCGTCAGAGTGTAAGTATCTTGAGAGAAAAGCTGAACATTAGAAGCATCAGTTGTGGTGTGCAAGAGAGACGATTGCGCTGGTATGGACATATGGTGAGAATGGATGAGGATAGCTGCGTGAAAAAGTGCCACACCCTAACAGTTGAGGGAACCCGTGGAAGAGGTAGGCCCAGGAAGACCTGGGCTGAGGTGGTGAGGCAAGACCTTCGTACATTGGGCCTCACCGAGGCGATGACTACTGACCGAGACCTTTGGAAATGTGCTGTGCGTGAGAAGACCCGGCAAGCCAAGTAAGATCGTTGCCAGTGCCCCTGGACTGGTTCTTGTGCGGGTGGCACATGAGATGCACCATTTTGAGCGTGGCCGTTGCCAGTACCGCCTGACTGGCTCCCGTAGGATTTTCGAGCGAGATCGTTGCCAGTGCCCCTGGACTGGCTTGTGCAGGTGGCACATAAAAGACACCATTTCGAGCGTGGCCGTTTTCGTGCGGGTGACACGTAAAAGCACCCACTACACTCTCTGAGTGGTTGGCGTTAGGAAGGGCATCCAGCTGTAGAAACTGCCAAATTAGACTGGAGCCTGGTGTTGCCATCCGGTTTCACCAGTCCTCAGTCAAATCGTCCAACCCATGCTAGCATGGAAAGCGGACGTTAAACGATGATGATGATGATGATGATGATGATGATGATGATGATGATATATATATATATATATATATATATATATTATTGTGTCTGGGGAGAGTCATACTCTTTTAGAAACATATTAGGGTTTTATATATATATATATATATATATATATATATATATACAGAGTTCGCCAAAAGTCACCCTACAGTAAATCAAAATTCCATAAATACTTAATATTCGATTTTATTTATTCATTCCAATTATGAATGTTTAATAATTGAATGCTGTGAGTTAAAGTCACTGTTTTTGTTTTTCAACATTTGTCTATTTATTAGCAAAGTGCTATCATCCTCACCGTCGTTTAACGTCCACTTTCCATGCTGGTATGGGTTTTGACGGTTTGACTGAGGACTGGCAAGCCAGGAGGCTGCACCAGGCTCAATCTGATCTGGCAGAGTTTCTACAGCTGGATGCCCTTCCTAACGCCAACCACTCCGAGAGTGTAGTGGGTGCTTTTATGTGCCACTGGCACGAGGGCCAGTCAGGCGGTTCTGGCAACGACCATGCTCAAAAGGTGTTTTTTACGTGTCATATGAAATAATTTTTTGTTTTAAATGGGTTTTGATTTACTGTTAGGTGACTTTTGGCCAAACCTGCATGTACAGATGTATATATATGTTTTTATTTATGATTATTTATAATAAAAATAATTTAACATTAATGAGTTACTTGATAGTTTTGTAGGGTAAAAGTTTGTTCTTAAACAAGAATATTGTTGACAGTGACTTTGAAGTTTTAGTCAATGAAGCTATTGTCTGATGATGGCTTAACTGGCCAACAATGACCTAAAGTCTATCAATGGCTTAACTGGCTAAAACTTCGAGGTTACTGTCAACAATATTTGTGTTAAAGAATAAACATATATATACACATATATATGAATGTATGTTTTGTATGTACCATTGTCTAGACATCTTGTAATGGTTGTAAACGAACATCACCATCAATCAAGTAGTGTTGTTTGTTTCTAGTCTTTTGTAAAAAAGAAAAAAGACATGTCTGGTCAGGGGAAAATATTACCTTGCTTGGAAGCATGTGAGGGTTGGCGACAGGAAGAGTATTCACCCATAAAAAATATCTAAATTAGTAAATTTCGTCTGGGCCATGCAAACATGGGAAAGTGAATGTTGTTGTTGTTGATGATGATGATGATGATTTCTTTATTAACCACAAAGGGTTTACTATTAGGTTGTCAAGAAAGTTCTTGCAGTTTTTAACCTTTAAATTCGGATGCACATATCTCAGCTCAAGCTAAACTTTATTAATCAAAATAAACACCATCAGAATCAACACACTTTTGCCAACGTGAAACAAGTTTATTTATGCCAGTAGAATAAAATTCCTGCAGTCTGGTGGTGATGAAGTTGTTGAAGGCATGTTTGGCATCGTCTTGGTTTTTCAAGCATTTCTCATGTAGGAAGTTGTTGAGATGCTTGAAGAAGTGGTAGTCGGTAGGTGAGAGGTCTGGTGAGTATGGCGAATGAAGCAGAGTTTCGTAGCCCAATTCGTTCAACTTCTGCGATGTGCAGTCAAGCGTTGTCATGGAGAAGAATTGGTCCTTTTCTATTGACCAATATTGGCTGTTGTTGTTGGAGTTTCTTATGCATTTCATCCATTTGCTGACAGTACTTCTCCGCCGTAATGGTTTCGTCTGGATCCAAAAATTTGTGTTGCATGAGACCGGCTGCAGACCACCAAACAGTCACCATGACCTTCTTTTGATGCAACTTTGGCTTTGGGAAGTGCCGTGGAGCTTCGTCGGCGTCCAACCACTGAGCTGAGCATCGCCGATTTGTTGTAAAGAATCCATTTTTCATTGCAAGTCACAATCCTGTCGAGAAACGGGTTGTTCTTGTTACATAAAAGAAGGGAAGATGACACTTCAAAACAGCATTTTTTTTGGTTGTCATTTAATTCGTGCGGCACCCATTTCTCAAGTGTTTGTGTTTTTCCAATCTCTTTCAAGTGCTTGGAAATTGTCGTATAAGTTACGTCTAATACAGAAGCAAGCTCTTGAACAGTTGTACGTGGATTGGCTTTGACTAAAGCTCTTAGTTGATCATTGTCAACATCCGATGGCTGACCACTACACTTATCGTCTTCAAGAATCTCATCACGACTACGAAATTTCTTGAACCATCATTGTGCTGTATGTTCATTAGTGGTTCCTGGGCCAAACGCATCGTTGATATCATGTGCTGTTTCAGTAGCTTTTCGGCCTAGCTTGAACTGGAATAAGAAAATTGTGCGAATTTGATTTTTGTCCCTTTTGTATTCAATGTTCTGGAAAAAATAGCTTAATTATTCAAAAAGAAAAAGCGTAACACTATTAGATAGAGTGAAAAACGGGCTTTAAAATGATATATATAGTCAAAGTAATTTAACGAAAATTAATTTGAAAATACATCATTTAAAACCAAAATTAAAAATTCCACATGAACTTTCTTGACAACCTAATAAAAGATCAAAGATGGTACCATGTAGGGTTACATGAAAAAGTTTGTAAAAAGAAAAACAGTACCAATAAATTCTAACAATGAACGATTCCCCAAAAGAGGGAGGTTTCTGAGGGTTACTCATGGAACCCCCACAAAATCACTGTCACCCTGACAACTAAGTGTTTGGGCTGACCACTGGATGTGGTCATCATTTATGAGGAATATGATGAACTCATGAACTAGCTCAACCCACCCCAGGTGAATGCCATCACATGTATAAGTAAGTATATATATCTGCAGGTAGATAGGTAAGTGGGTAGATAGTAAACATAGGCACCAAGCTGTTAATCCATTAATCATTAATTAACAAAGTTAACTTTTTCGTTAACGATTTAACTTTTAAGTTAACTTTGGAAATCATTATCAGACTAATTAACTTCCGTTAAATTTAGCTTCCATTAATTCAAGTCAACTTGAGTTAACTTCCGTTAACTTCAATTCAATTGAAGTCAAAGTATTTTATAGTTTTGGCACTTTTTAAAGGTGTTTTAGGTGGTTCTAGAGCAAAAACTAATTATTTTGTATTTTTTCTATAATAAAAATTAGCATTAATGGTTTATCGTTATCTTCCGTTACATTCTAAAATAATTAACTGATTAACGATTATCAAAGTTAACTTTTTGGTTAATGGATTAACAGTTAACAAAGTTAACTTTTCAATTAACAGTGCCCACTTTTGGTAGATAGGTAAGTGGGTAAGCAGGTAGATAGAGGGTTAGTATGGCAGTTATTAATTAGATTGGTATTTTGCACTTACTATTTTTATCAATTGCCTTGTGGAAATTTTCAAATTCTTTGTGAGTGATTTTGCCATCATGGTTTACATCTTTGTCTCTGAATTGTATTAATTTCTCTACGTTTGTAAGATTTTCTACAGCATAACCAACAGCACAACAACTAATGGAATAAAATTTACAAAATTAAATTTTTGCACAATTATCATTTTAATTACAACTAGGTGTTACCCGTCAGATAATTTTGGGAATATACTTTTGCTGTCATGGGTGATATAAAAAAATATGGCATACATACAATTTTTTTATTTATTTGTTTCAGTCCTTTGATTGCAGCCATGCTGGAGCACCGCCCTTAGTCAAGCAAATCAACCCCATGACTTATTCTTTGTAAGCCTAGTACTTATTCTATCGGTCTTTTTTGCTGAACCGCTAAGTTACAGGGACGTAAATACACTAGCATCGGTTGTCAAGCGATGTTGGGGGGACAAACACAGACACAGACACACACACACACACACACACATACACGCGCGCGCGCACGCGCACACGATGAGCTTCTTTGAGCAGGTGTCTTCTGCTATAGCCTTGGGCCGACCAAAGCCTTGTGAGTGGATTTGGTAGACGGAAACTGAAAGAAGCCCATCGTATATATGTGTGTGTGTGTGTGTATGTTTGTGTGTCTGTGTTTGTCTCGCCAACATCACTTGACACCTGATGCTGGTGTGCTTATGTCCCCGTAACTTAGCAGTTTGGCAATAGAGACCAATAAAATAAGTACCAGGCTTACAAAGAATAAGTCTTGGGGTCAGTTTGCTCGACTAAAGGTGGTGCTCCAGCATGGCCGCAGTCAAATGACTGAAACAAATAAAAAGAATTCATTTTATTATAAATGCAAAACAACACCACAGAGGAATCGACATAAGCTTAAATAATAAACCGCGATAGGTGACCCGTGATATGACAAGGGATTACTGTACATTGATCTCCTCTTCCCAGTAAAATAGCTGTGAACAGAACAATCATTTGTTTTCTGGGCCTTGACCAGTTCAGCATATTGTGTTTTGACCGTGTCTCTTATGGCATTTCAGTGGATCTTAGAAATGCTTGGTAGAACCCATCTCCTCTCCAAGCCTTCAGTTCCTTATTAAGTTTAGCCTACCAGTGGAAGCAGTTACCAGGGTATGGCTGAGAATGGTCTTGGAGCCACAAGTGAGAGTCAGGTGAGAACCAGTGTACCCATCCATCCCTAAGTATGTTGCTGCCCAAAACCAAGGTATTCTCTCTACCCGAACACCCCAAATGCAATTTAACTTTTGTTAAATTTTTTGGTGCTTATACATAATAATAAAACTAATATTTATCATCATCATCGTCATCATTTAATGTCTGTTTACCATGCTGTTATGAGTTGGACAGTTTGACAATAACTGGCAAGGCCAGGTGCCACACCAAGCTCCATTTATCTGTTTTGGCATGGTTTTTACAGCTGGTTGCCCTTCCTAATGACAACCACTTTACTGTGTGTGTTGGGTGATTTTTATATGGAGTAGTGGTTAAGAGCACGGGCTACTAACCCAAGGTTCCGAGTTTGATTCCAGACAGTGACCTGAATAATAATAATAATATTGAAAAATACCTTAGGAATGAGAACCCAGGTCAAAAATTTGCCCAAGACATCTGATGAAGGCTGGAGGGTATATCAGCCGAAACGTTGTGTTAACAACAAACAAGATGAGGACAAATATCCATCAAATGTAAATAATGTAAATAATGTATATAATTCCTCATCTCTTAAATATAGAACTGTATCACCAGTGCTTTTTATGTGTCACCAGCACTGACAGGGTCAAGGCAAAAAACCCTCAACTGGTCAACTGGAAGAGGAGAGTATTGAAGGGTGTATGGATTTGTGCCAGTTGAGTGATTAAAGGTATAGAGGGGATGGATATAGGTGTCTTGTTGTAGGGTTGATACATGGCTACCCCAATTAGAAAAAAACAAAAAGAAGTAAAGAGAGCGATAATGAGAGATATTCATTTTCAAACTTAGTATTTTGTAAAAGTGAAGGCACATGGCTCAGTGGTTAGAGCTGGTCTTCCATAAACAACCTTGCCCAGACTTATGCCTGGGAGGGTAACTTTCTAGGTGCAATCCCATAGTCAGTCATGGCCGAAGGGGGTCTCAGGATTTTGTAAAACAAAGCTCTAATGCACACAGCCATGCCTACACCAATGAATCCATGCTAGGCCACTGTCCACTGTTTTCTTTGTTAATCCTTCAACTCCTGCAGCATCTGTTTGTATCAAGTTGAGCTGGGATGGCTGCTGGGGTGAGTGCTGCTGGCCATTCTCCACAGCTATGCTTTTCAAATCATGTCCACAAGGCATAGCTAAACACACCCTTTGTTATGAGGTCTACAACCCAAATAGTCCCTCTCCTACATCTTCTGCTGATTAACTCCCCACCCCTTTTCTTTTTTTCTTTGTTTCCTTGGTGAGGTAGACCTGGGTTTGTTTTCTTGATAATTTGATTTTTTATACTTTTAATGTTATTTTCTTTCTTTTCTTCCTGTAAAAATATGTTGTTAATAAAACGTCTATTCGATGTCTTGTGTCATAAAACTGTTTTAGGCTATAGGCCAACATTTTTAGTTGGTAGGAAAAGAACAACTGATTTAGCTGTGCATTGATACAGGGTTAGCTGTTGGTGGTGTGACATGAACTACTAACTTACCAATCTACAATCTGACACCCTCTCATTTCCACCAGCTTCAGATTTCTATGGCAATAACAGAAATATTTCAAGACTTCCATTTCATAGAAATACTGTGTGTAATTATGATGATGTCAGTGCCACCTGACTGGCTCGTGTTCTGGTAGCACGTAAAAAGCACTATTCGAGAGTAATTGATGCCAGTGCCACCCAACTGGCTCTCGTGGTGGTGGCACGTAAGAAACACCATCTGAGAGTAGTCAATGCCAGTGCCACCTGACATGTAAAAAGCACTAACTACATTCTTGGAGTGGTTGGTGTTAGGAAGGGCATCCAGCTGTAGAAACTTTGCCAGAGCAGATTGGTGCCTGGCACAACCTTCTGGCTTGCCAGTCTTCAGTCAAACTGCCCAACCCATGCCAGCATGGAAAACGGACGTTAAACAATGATGATGATGATGATGATGATAGTCACTCTTGGTGGTTTCAATGAATGAATGTTTGAAGGGGAGGACTTAAAGTTAATGAAAAACGAAACACAAAGGAGTTGCATCCATTTGTGATGGATGCGTGAATTCAATTTCGGTCAAGGGATGGATTTTGCTGTGAAGTCACAATGGGGACATTGATGACTGTGTAATTATATTAGTTATTATTAATTACAATAATTATCGTAATTTCTATGAATCCTTGCAAAAGAAAAAAGGAAACATTAACAAAGTTTAAAGTTTTCTTAGAAATTTCACTCATTCAACGACCAATTAGCAATTCAATTGTTATGAATCACTGACGAAATACTGAATAGAATCATCCTCACTATTATTGTCATCGTCCATCATAATGGTCGTCATCACCAGCCACATTGTCATTGTTGTCTTCGTCATCATAGTCATCATCATCATGAATATCAGTCATTGTTGCTATCATCATCGTCATCATTGTCACAATTTTCAACATCATCATCTTCAACATCATCATCGTCATCATTGTCACAATTTTCAACATCATCATCTTCAGCATCATTGCCGTCATCATCATCATCCTCCTCTTCATCATCATCATTTGTCATCACCACCACCACCAACTTCGCCATCATCATCATCACCATCACCATCAACATCATCATCATCACAATCTGCTTTTTTTCTCCTTGCGATCTTTAAGATACTCCACCCACCCACCCATCACATATGGCTGTTATAAATCTGTTCTTATAAAGTCAATCATTTGACCTGACATAACCTGAGTTATGGATCAATGAATTCACCATTATGTGATCAGTGCTTTGCATCAGCATGTGACCAGATAACAAACCCTTTTAGAATTTACCTCCAAAATATATGTTACCCTAGTAAGCAGTAAGCACACCTTCTTACATAAAAATCAATAAAACTGAAAGGAGGTTCTCATCAGAGATTGTTTGATAAACATTATTAAAACTAATAAATTGTGTTTACATCGTCAGTGTTGAAGGTAGTGTAGCTGTGACTTGAAACCAAATTGCTAAGTAACTGGTCACACATCACGGCCGAACCACAGTAGTTTCACACGGTCTGTATATTAAGCAACCAGTCAGCATCATGCCATCACATAACTCAATCTTGAATCTTCTTCTTGTACCCTATAAAAGAGATGCTCTGACATTTTTCAGAGCATTGAAAGCAGCTGACTCATTCAAACATCTCACTTCTTGCCATGCAGAACATTGAGGCAGCTGAGTGAGATGTGTCTCCATTCTTGAAAAAAAAACCCTTATAGGTTATAATTATTATTAAAATTATAAATAAGGGTATCTAAGAGATACCACCATGCTTGAAATAGCAGTCAAAACCTGACTCTAAAACCACATCATGTATTCAATACAGCACAAGGTGAAAAGACAAGTAAACTAGTGAAAACTGGATAATTCCCAGAACCTGGGTCTCTGGTTCTGTATAAAAATAATTGGCCTTCATCAATGAAATATACCAATTCTCAGTAGTTTATTTATTTATTTGTCTTTTCACTTTGTTCAATATTGAATACATGATGTGGTTTTAGAGTCAGGTTTTCACTGCTATTTCAAGCATGGTGATATCTCGTAAATACCCTTCCGAGAGTGTAGTACATATTGGTAAATTTAAAATAATTTATTTTTTTTTTACTATTGCAAAATAACAATAATTACTGAATTTGTTTTTTAAGCTTAAAAAAGGCTTTTATTTTACCATGTCTTGTTGCAAACCGCATTCATAAATAAAGTGTCCGAGATGTACGGTAAACACCGTGAAATTGTATTCATAAACTTAGATTACTTTTTTTTTTAGTGTACTGCATTAAAAAATTAAAATTATTTGTTTGTAAGCTTGAAATAGGTTTTAATTAACCATGTATTATTGAAGATGCATTCATAAATAAAGTACAGAACTGGGAATGGTTATTATTGGTTTAGCCTAGTGACAAGTAAGTTCAGCCTAGCCTAGCCTGGGGACAAGTTAATTTGACTTAAGTTGTTTTTTTGCTTAAGTCGTGTCTCCTGCAACCATTTAACAATGTAGGGTGAGGTATACCTGTATACCTATATATATATATATATAAGTTAAAAAACATATAATATATACAATCAAAATAAATGGAAAACAGACACAGAAAGTCCCCAAGCCCTCATCAGTTATCCTCCAAAGGGTTTACAGTAATCCCTTGCCATATCGCAGTTCGCCTATCACACATTCAGTACATCGTAGATTTTTCTGTCTAATATATGCAAATTTATGTTGCAGACTCCTCAGTATATTCAGGTTTCTGTGGCCAATAGGTATTTAGATTTTAATTATTTCTGTGGGAGGTTTTGAAACATTACACCCGCGATAGGCGAGGGATTACTGGACTCAATTTTGCACCTTCAACAATAATATTACTCCCCTTTGGTGGGGCAACGAGAAATAACCAATGAACAAGGGACCAAAGAGGCAGAAAGGGAACATACAAACATGAAATAAATATGCAATATACAATATATAAATGAATCCATCTTCTCAGTTGCTGTCAGATTTGGAAATTTTAAAATTAAGTGAAAATTTTCAAATTTGGTATATTGATGTAATTTTTTGCACTGAATCCACATTTGGGATTCATTTATTCCTCTAAAGTTTTAGGAAAATCTTACAGAGGTTTAAAGTTTGATCATTTTTAGTCCAAGTTGAAGGTGGGATTCAGAAGTCAGCATTTTCTGCGTGATAGCTGTCGCAAAATGACAGAGAAATAACACAGGCACAAAATGATGCTGCTTGTCAAAACTTGTGATGGTTACAGTGGTGCTTAGTATGGTGTCCTTATTATAATGAAAACAGAGCAGACTACAGCTTTGCTTGTTGCTATGGAAACAGACTCCAATGTGAGATTTACAGTCATGTGTATAATGGTGTAATTTCCCCAAATTCGCAAACTTTAAAAGCTCTTAACATTTTATTGATTAATTTATGGCAAAAATGAATTTCTTTTTCATAACTAGCAGACAAAACTATAGCGGTATAACCAAATTTGAAAACAAGTGAAGCAAAATTGAAAAAATATGAAATCTATGACAGCAACCATAGTATAAGATATAAAAAGACCCCCTTTTGAAAAGCTAATATTCCCATCGTTAATGAAAGAAGCAAAACCAGCACCAT